>NW_026067941.1:7044540-7104269 GCF_014885135.2 Alexandromys fortis | reverse complement strand
ATATTTAATAAATAAAAAAAAACAAAAATAATAGTAAATTAAATAATAATAAATACTAATAAATTAAAATAAAATAAAAGGGTTTTACAAATGCTGAGATGTGCATGTGTGTGACACCATAATCACACTGTCTAACTTGGTGTGTGTGTGACTGCTTTTTGAGAAAATGGTCTCACTGTGTATCCTAGCTGACTTGAAAAACCACTGTAAAGGGCTGGAGAGATGGCTCAGAGGTTAAGAGCACTGCCTGTTCTTCCAAAGGTCCTGAGTTCAATTCCCAGCAACCACGTGGTGGCTCACAATCATCTGTAATGGGGTCTGGTGCCCTCTTCTGGCCGGCAGGCATACACACAGAATATTGTATACATAATAAATAAATAAATATTTTTAAAAAAAAAGAAGAAGAAAAACCACTGTAAGAAACCAGGTGTGGTGGCACACACCTTTAATCCCAGCACACAGGAGGCAGAGGCAGGTGGGTTTCTGTGAGTTCCAGGCCAGCGTGGTGTACAGAGTGAGTTCCAGGGCAGCCTAGGCTACGCAAAGAGAAACCCTATCTCAGAAAAAAAAAAAAAAAAGACAAACAAACAAAAATAAACAAAAAAACATACAAAAAAAAAGAAAGAAAAAAGAGAGTCACTGTCAGTAGGTAAGAATACTTGCTGCCAAACCTGATGCCCTGAGTTCAGTCCCCCAGAACCCACACAATAGAGAAAGAGAACTGACTCCCTACAAATTGTTCTCCAGCCCCCACATGTTTGGCATGCACACCACCCCAAAAAATAGATATATAAATATATTAAAAGATGCAGGTAGCTTTTCCTCCTACTGGGTCGCCTTGCCCAGCCTTGACATGAGGGTTTGTGCCTGATCTTACTGTATCTGTGCCATGTTTAGCTGGTGACCCTGGTAGTCTCGCTCCTTCCTGTGGAGAGACAGGGCTGTGAGTGGATCTGGAAGAGATGGGAGGTTAGGAGGAGTGGAGGGAGGGGAAGCTGCAGGTGTGATGTAAAAAGAATAATTAAAAAAAAAATCAAGGTAGAGAGACATTCCTAATTTCATCCTTCTCCCTAGGCAACAGAAAATGAGCTCAGAAAGCTTCTGTCAGCCCTGCGCCAGGAGGAAATAGAAATCATGCCCCATAGTCTATATGTATTCGCTTAGAAATAGCATGGGATTTCTTTTTTGTTTTGTTTCGGTTTCTGGTTTTTTTTTGTTTTTTTTTTTTTTTTTTTTTTTTTTTTTTTTTTTTTTTGAGAGAGGGTTTCTCTGTGTAATCCTGGCTGTCCTGGAACTATTCCTGTAGAGAAGCTGGCCTCAAACTCACAGAGATCTGCTTGCCTCTGCCTCCCAAATCCTGGGATCAAAGGCGTGTGCCACCACCTAGAGTTGAATTTCTAGTGGCCTTAGACAAGTACTTTCCTGCCGCCTCTCACCATCAGACTTGCTTGTTTTTGTTATTGGCGTTTTGTTTGCTAGTTTCTTGAGACAGGGAAGCTCTGGTTGGCTTGTAATGTGTTTTTTTTTTAATATTTATTTATTTATTATGTATACAATATTCTGTCTGTGTGTATGTCTGCAGGCCAGAAGAGGGCACCAGACCTCATTGCAGATGGTGAGCCACCATGTGGTTGCCGGGAATTGAACTCAGGACGTTTGGAAGAGCAGGCAATGCTCTTAACCGCTGAGCCATCTCTCCAGCCCTGGCTTGTAATGTTTTTCATAGATCAGGTTAGCCTGAACTCAGGTATCTGCCTGCCTATGTTTCAGAAGTGCTTGGATTAAAGATGTGGGTCAGCCCTAGAGTTTTGGTTTTTTTGTTAGTTTGTTTGTTTTTGCTTTTTCCAGACAGGGTTTCCTCTGTGTAACAGCACTAGCTGTCCTGGAAGTTGCTCTGTAGATCCGCCTGCCTCTATCCCCTGAGTGCTGAGATTAAAGATGTGTGCCACCACAGCCTGGCCAGCCGTGGAGTTGTGAGCATGAATTTTTGGTGTTTTTCTGAGGAGTTTTGCTGTTACTGTTCTGTTTTGTTGTGTTTTGAGACAAGGATTCACTGTGAAACTATGGCTGTCCTGGAATTCAACTCTAGACCAGACTGGCCTCAAACTCAGGAGTCTGAGTGCTGGGATGAAAGGCATATGTCACCACTGGCAGGTGCAATCTTACTCTTAATATTTGGTCCAAGTTCTTAATACACACAGTCCCTAACATTATGACTTTCTAAAAGCTAAGCAGCTTTTAATTCTAAGGTTTTCCATTGTTCAAATTCAGCGGTAAGATGAAGCTCAAGGACATTAGATTTTCTTCTCCTAAATTCTAGTTTTGCTTATTCTTATACAGGTAACTATCCTGAGCCTTAGCTGTCTAAAGGCAGAGAACTGACTTAGGAAATGAACCACCTTCCTTTCTCTCCCTACTAAGAGGAAATGGAGTGTGGATTTCACAGTGGTACCTAAGGATCGCATTCTGTGTGTTTGTTTGTTATAGCTGGGAAACCTTTAACGTGGCTCAGAGGTTAAGAGTACTGGCTTTTCTTCCAGAAATCCTGAGTTCAGTTCCCAGCAACCACAAGGGGGCTAACAACCACCTATAGTGAAGTCTGATGCCCTCTTCTGGCCTGCAGCTATGCATGCAGACAGAAACACTATATACATAATAATCTTTTCAAAAATGCATCTTGTGATATAGCAAGGTAATTAGCTAGTAGTGCAATCTCTTTATACAAGTCATTGCTTTTCTCAATGGTGAACAAAATATTACATAAATAAAACATAAGCCAATATTCCCTCCTTCATTATCTTAAAAATTGTCTTCGTCTGGCCCATGCCTTCCTTTAATCCTTGAGCTCAGGAGACAGGGCGACCTGAGTTCAAGGTCAATCTGGTCTACATAGCAAATTCCAGGTCGGCTAATTTAATAGTGAAATTCTGTCTCTGTCTCTGTCTCTGTCTCTGTCTCTCTCTCTCTCTCTCTCTCTCTCTCTCACACACACACACACACACACACACTCCCGCCACACAAAAACATTGCTTCCTATAAAAACTTAATGCGGAAAGTGTGAGGAGAGGGGATGTTTGTGCCCTTGTGCCTTTAAGGGTAACGACCCCTGGGGCCTACTTTAATCCCATACCCTTGTACCAGACAAACCAATGAAATCGTCAGAGACAGCTCCACCCTGGGGGGTGGCAAATATGAAGTCCCTAAGAAGGTGCACCCCACGTGGCTTTGGGGTCAGTAGGGGGACTGGAGGCATAGGCTAGCCCAGGGCCTGGGTTACGTGGTGAGAACCGCAGGTGGAGGACAGGTCAGCTCAGACACGTTTTCCCTAAAACATCGCCATCACCCTGCCCAGACCCACCCTCGTCTGCCCTTCCCGAGACCCGGACGCGGCTTCCGTACCCGATGTGCTCGGAAGGCCTTCACCAGGTACCGGTAGGCCGCAGTGTCGCGATACGGTCGCCCGGTGGCCGCGTTCAGGTAGCGCAGCTCCCGCAGAAGGCCTCTCAGAGTGCGCGCCGGGGACCCCAGGGCCGCCATTCTCCTGTCCTTGGCGAGCCGGGTCCCTCGCGAAGCCGCGCTCGCTGGTACGGCCGTTCCTGTGCGCTCCACAGCGCCGTCTACCGTCCGCCTGCGAGCGAGAGACACGCCAGGGGCGCGCTGGGAAGAGAACCGCAAAGGTAGCGACTCCCGGAGGACCTTCGGACGGCGTCGCTTCGGTTGTCCATTAGCCGGTGGCCGCTGACATTCAGGAGGAAAGCGGCTGGCAGGAGACAGTGTGGATTTGACTCAGGTCATGTGAAAAAGGTCTAACCCATTTCTACCAGGGATGTCAAAACTAAACGCATCGACCTCCAAACTTCTTGACACCCGCAGCCCCGGGGAAGAAAATGGGCTTGTATCTTGATGTGGCAAACCGCAGCCCCTTTAGTAGCTAACACCAGTGTCTCTAGTTTTAAAACAAAATGGCTGGGTGATGGTGGCGCACGCCTTTAATCCCAGCACTCGGGAGGCAGAGAAAGGCAGATTTCTGTGAATTCAAGACCAGTTTGGTCTCTACATAGTTTGTTCCAGGACAACCAGAGCTATGTAGTGAGATCCTGTCTCAAAAATAAATACATAAAACAAAATGAATAATAGATTTGACTCAATGTTCGTGTTTTAACTGGAAGGTGCAAGAAAAAAAGTCAGACCACCCCAGATGGGACTCGAACCCACAATCCCTGGCTTAGGAGGCCAATGCCTTATCCATTAGGCCACTGGGGCTCTCTGCAGTGAGGTGCTCAAACACCATAATCAACTTATTTCCTGTTTCGTACGTCATCTCCCTAAAGTTGTCTTTACCCTATCCCTGAACCAAATCTATTAGCTGTATGAAAGTGGTGCCTGCTGGGAAATGTAGTTTAGAAATCAAGAGCCAACGGTTTTACCCTGTAAAATAGTAGGTGCAATGAAAGCAGAACCAGCTCCTGCCTTTGCTTACGTGTTCTTGTTGCTGAGCGTAGTAGAACTGCGCCTGCGCAATAGAGGGCCTGAGGGAATGCCGTGCCAAATCGGCGACCGAGAAAACTGGCCAGTTCTTCCTCGCTCTCATTTCATTCTTCGTCAAAATTTCCCCGGAAAGCCAGGCCCCTTCCGACTGGGCTGCTTTTCAGGGTTTGCCTGTGCTCTAGCCCGTCGTTAGGTGGCGTTTGTGTAGTGGTCAGTTTGTTTCCGGTTGCAGTGCTGAGACCATTTCCGCCGCCAGCAATGTGTTGGAAGGGCTGTGTTTCGAAATTTCAAGCGGGCTGTAAATTTCAAGGCGGCGGAAAATTAATAGTTACTATAGAAGGAACTAATTAGGAATAATTTGGAGCTTTTCTCCTGGGTTTATTCCTAATTGTATACTTTGGAGAAAACCACTTTTTGAGGTCATTTGGCTCTCCATTTTCTAAGAGACAGTTCTGTCTACTTAAGTCGCCAAACTAGACCCTGTCTCATTAGCTTCTTATGTCTTAACCTTTATCTAGCATCGGCACTTCTTTATACCCGCTGTTCAGGTGTCTGAGCCAGGTAGACTCTTCCCCAGCCCAACACCACCTGAGTCTGGATCTTCAGCACCCATAACCCCAGCATTGGGGAGGAGTAATCAGCAAGCTCTCTAGAGCTCACTGCTGCACAGTCTAGCCAAAGTGACAAGCTCCAGGTTCAGTGAGCAAGCCTGTTCAAAAGATAAGAAGATACTCAGAGTCAACCTCTGACCTCCACTCATGCACACACAAGTGAGCATGCTGGCACACAAACATGCCAACACACCTTCCTTTGCTTTCCTTCCTTCCTTCCTTCCTTCCTTCCTTCCTTCCTTCCTTGATGTGGGAATAGTTTCTTATTAATAAAGAAACTGCCTTGGCCCATTTTATTGGATAGAAAATTAGGTAGGCGGAGTATACAGAAGAGAATTCTGGGAGAAAGAAGGTTAGAGGAAGAGTCGCCATGATTCTCCCTCTCCAGACAGATGCAGGTTAAGATCCTCTCTGGTAAGCCAACTCATGGGCTACACAGAATATTAGAAATGGGTTAGAACAATATGTAAGAGCTAGCCAATAAGAAACTGGACCTAGCCGGGCCAGGCAGTGTTTGAAAGAATACGGTTTCCGTGTAATTATTTCTGGGTATAAACTAGCCATGCTGGCGGCCGGATGCCGGGGACGCAGCCCTGCCGCTCCTAATTTCAACACTTCCTTCCTTCCTTTCCCTCCCTCTTCCTCCCTGGAACTCACTGTGTAGACCAGGCTGGCATCGAACTCATAGATCTGCCTGCCTCTGTCTCCCAAGTGCTAGAATTAAAGACTTGTGCCACTGTCGCCTGGCGCACACATTTTTTGAAATAAAGCAAACATGGAGCTGGAGAGATGCCTCAGTTGTTAAGAGTGTATACTGTTCTTCGGAGGACCTGAGTTCAGTTTCCAGCGCGCACATAAGGGTTTATGTCCTCCCTTAACTCCAGGGGACCTGACTTGGGCACCTACATTCACATGTACATACATCTAACATGCCACAGAAGCGAGCTGCTTACTGGTTTTCTCCTCTTAGCTATCTCAGCCTGCTTTCTTGTGCAGTCCAGGACCACCTGCCCAGGGATGGCACAACCCGCAATGGCCTGGGCCTTCCCGCATCAATCACCTACACTACAGACTTACCCACAGCCTGATCTCATGGAGGCATTTTTCATTTGAGGCTCCTCCCTCTCTGGTCACTCTAGCTGTGTCAGATTGACATAAAACCAGCCAGTAAAAAAAAAAAAATCTTTTAAAAATATACACATAAAACAAGCTGGGCAGTGGTGGTGCACTCCTTTAATCCCAGCACTCGGGGAGGCAGAGGCGGGTGGATCTGTGTGAGTTCAAGGCCAGCCTGGTCTACAGAGTGAGTTCCAGGACAGCCAGAACTGTCACACAGAGAAACTGTGTCTGGAAAAACCAACCCCCCTCAAAAAAGTGTTATGTCCAGAAGCAGAAGGTGGAATAAAATGGACAGATAAATGATTCATGCGGTAACATGAATAGATCTCAAAATCATCACCCTGAGAAAAGCAAGAAGCAAAACTTGTAGACATTTGTGTAAAATGTAAATTAATCTGTGGTGATAGGAGCCCAGTCAGATGACCCAACAGCTGGGCACTTGCTGCCAGGCTTAAAGACCTGAGTTCGATCCCCAGGACCCAAGTGGTGGAAGTTGTCCTCTGACCTCCGCACACACACTGTGGCACACACATACGTTCTGTCTTAGCTAGTGTTCTATTGCTGTGAAGACACCATGACCACGGCAGCTCTTACAATAAAAAAAAAAAAAAACACATTTAATTGAGGCTGGTGTTCAATTTCAGAGGTTTAGTTCATCATCATGGTAGGGAACATAGCAGCATGCAGACAGCAGCTGAGAGCTATGTCCTCTATGAGAGAGAGGAGAGAGACTGGGCCTGGCATGGACTTTTGGATCATCAAAAAAGAAAAATCCATCGCCCAGTGACAACCTTCCTTCAGCAAGTTTTAAAGAGTTCTTCTCTTTGGTGACTAAATCATTCAGATACCTGAGCCTATTGGGGCCATTCTTCATTTTGATTTTTGATGCTGGTTTCATGATTCTACAATTATCAGGAACCAATGACTAATTCAAATAGAGGACAGTAAATTTTATATAATTTTTTGGTAATTGTAATTTTACTATACCAAACACACAGGGTACTTGCTAGCTTGCAGTAGGAGAGGCAACAGCAATAGACTCCTTTCTCTCTCTCTCTCTCTCTCTCTCTCTCTCTCTCTCTCTCTTTCTTTCTTTCTTTCTATTTTTGTGGGCCTTTGTGGCCTCCCTGACCAACATTGGTAGGGAGGTCACCTATACATGGTAATGAAATTTTCGTTACTAACCCATTTCTTCTGGAGGAAATCACTGTCCTCCCATTCAGGAACACAGTAACTTAAACTGTAAAACATCTTCTCTTCCTTACACGATGGTCAACCCACCCTGGGGCCAGCAAGGCTAAGGCTCTGTGGATCAAAGGACATTACAAATACCTGCATGGGGTCCTGGGGCCTCCAAAGAGTAGAGCAAAGAACATACTTCTCATTTTGATTATTAAAGCAAGCTAAACATGATGTGGCATTTACAACTAGTTCAAGTACATATAAGTGAAATGAGAGAATATACCTGGTATTGTATTTTATCATCTTTGGTCATGTGAAAAGAGTCAAGAATATTCTTCCCAGGCCTTTGCCTTTCCCAGTGAGATAAAGTGGAAACGCCAGGACAGTCCCTTCATGTCCTCGCTTTTAAGAACACTCAGTTATCATAGTTTGTGGAATTATTTCTAGAAGGCCACATGTGGGAAGAACATGCTACACTCTGCCCACAGTTCACAGTATGGTCATGATTTTCCCCCACACAATGGTCTAGTGATTTGTAATTCCCTTCTATATGCTGTGAATACCATTAGTTAATAAAGAAACTGGTTTGACCTGATTGGTTAGAAGAGAACAAGTTGGGGAAAACTAAACTGAATGCTGGGAGAGTGAAGGTGAAGTAAAAGAGAAGCTATAGAGTCACCACCAGAGATAGACATGCTGAAACCTTGCTGGTAGGCCATGAGCTTCATGGTAAAATGTAAAATAATGGAAATGAGTTAGATTAAGATGTTAAAAACTAGCCAATAAGAAGTTAGAGCTAATGAGCCAAGCAGTGATTCAATTAGTACAGTTTCTGTGTGGTTATTTTGGGAGTCTGGGTGGCTGGGAAACAAACAAGCAGCCTCATACAAAAAAAATTGACATGCCAACGTGGTTGATTAAATCCATGTAAAACCTAAGAAAGCTTGGAAAGAAATTCTAAACACTAAAAAAGCAAAATTTAGCTCATTTTCCCCCTGAATGTGCTTTGCTTGTGGGCAGCATGCTGAGGCTCCTTTAAGAGAGGTCTTACTGATTCAATGGTAAGAAAAAAAGCCACACAGTTTTGAACCGACTTTCTGGGATATACTGCCAGTACAAATTCTGACTCTTTCTGAAGGTCTGGCTGTGGAGCATTTAAATGGGGGTTGTGGGCAGTGTTCTGTAAGTTACTTGGTGGCAGCATGGGCCAACTGGTTATCAGAGTTGAGGTAGTGAGGACAACTCCCACCCAGCAGTCTCAGAGGCAGTGAATAGACTTCCGCCATGTTGGACTGTGTGGAGCAAGCAGGTAGGGCCATATTTAACCTAGCAATGCTGCAGCTTATGATTTTAAGAAGTGGTTAGCATTTTAATAAGCAATCCTGGTCAGAAAATAATTGCAGATACACAATAAAGACATATTCAGATAAAAAAAGAAAGACCTCTAAATGGGTCACAATGTTTAAAAACATATGTAGGCTTGGGAGAGAAAAGATAACGAGTATAGAGAATCATAAAAGGAAGTAAATGGTTTAGAAAAATATAAAACAGAGTCTTTAAAGAGACAGAGTACAGATAGTCATATATTAAAGGAGTAAAGATAACAAAATAAATATTAAAAAGTAATAGAGTAAAAAAATAATAAGCCACATAAAGATGGAAAATACACAAAGAGTCTGGATTATGTATATTATTGTGTTTCCTTGAATTTTTTGACCGTGAAGGAGCTAAGTGACCAACATATATACTTTAAAGGTATCTTGGTTTTAAAATATGGATCTAAGGATATATTGCTTTGGAAAATAGGTTCTTCTTTTGTTTGCACAGATGATGAGAACCTGTGGATTCATTCCAGGCTAATGTGGTTTTGATGGACCAAGACACCCTGAAAAGTTGCTGTGAACACCCTCAAAAATTACTTCATTCAACAAAAATCAGGAAACGGTTTGTAGAGAACTATGCTCAAATTCCCAAATATTGTTTATAAATGTTTGTTTATATTTCAAAGGGGATATGCTATAGAGATTTGCGTTGGTATGGATCTTGGTTTATTGATTCAAATTTAAGGTCAATATTGTTATACTGTGTATATGTATTTCTGCTCTTGATTAAGGTATTGTGTTTGTATAACTCATTTAAAAATGTAATGTAGGGCTGGAGAGATGGCTCAGTGGTTAAGAGCATTGCCTGCTCTTCCAAAGGTTCTGAGTTCAATTCCCAGCAACCACATGGTGGCTCACAACCATCTGTAATGAGGTCTGGTGCCCTCTTCTGGCCTACAGACATACACACAGACAGAATATTGTATACATAATAAATAAATAAATATTTAAAAAAAAATAAAAATAAAAATGTAATGTATAATTAAGAAATATATGTTAGCCAGGTGGTGGTGGCACACACCTTTAATCCCAGCACTTGGGAGGCAGAGACAGGCGGATCACTGTGAGTTCGAGGCCAGCCTGAACTACAGAGCAAGTTACAGGACAAGCTCCAAAGCTACAGAGAAACCCTAGCTCAAAAAACCAAAAAAAAAAAAAAAGAATAAATATATGTTAATAGATAATCATCTGTAATAGTCAAGCTTGTAGTCATATTATTTAGATTTTCTAGATGGACAGATATGTACTTTAGATAGATGGGCATTCTTCAAACCTTTCAAAGACCTTCAGAATATGGAATTTAAAATGTTTAAGAACTTAGGACTTTTCATGACTGTGAGACACAACTTCTCCTGGCAGCACCAATTTCTTCAAGAGGAAGATGGGCACTGAAGAGGTATGGAGTTTACTAGCCATTTGGAGAAGAAACTGCTTTTGGCTGGACTGCTTGATATGCAGGACCCACAGAGAAATGACTGCTGAACCTGCCTTTGAGATGGTCCTTTGGGGTTCCTGCTTCATGAAAGAGTCTGCCAGGTATTCTGCAGGACCAGAAGAGAGTGACTGACAAACTGCCAATATAGGCGGAAATGTCTTTGAAATTTCCTGCTTCATGGACAAGTCTGCTGGATGCTATAGGCCTGTGGATGCCCCAATGATACAGAAAAACTTTAGGTGACAGTCCAGGTAGTGAGATGTCTCTGTCATTTCTAGAGTTTTGGAAGTTGCTAACAAGGCACTTCCTGTTAACTTAGGTAATATTATATCCTTCTGGAGTCTTTGATGGAGTTGAAGAGTAAATAGTAATAATATAGTTTTCCTTAGTTATGATAAAAGATAAAATAGATATAAATATTGTAACTGTAATTCTTGCTTGATAACTGTTTTATGTAATTTTACTATGTTAAAGTTAAAACGTTCCTTTTTATTTAAACAGAAAAGGGGAGGTGATGTGGGACTCCCCTCTGTATGCTGTGAATACCATTGGTTAATAAAGAAACTGGCTTGGCCTGATAGGGTAGAACAGAGCTAGGCAGGGAAAACTAAACTGAATGCTGGGAGAAGAAAGGCAGAGTGAAAGAGAAGCCATAGAGCCGCTGCCAGAGACAGACAGGCTGAAATCTTGCCTGTAGGCCATGATCTTTGTGGTAAAATATAAAATAATGGAAATGGGTTAAATTGAGATGTGAAAGCTAGCGAATAAGAAGTTAGAGCTAATGGACCAAGCAGTGATTTAATTAGTACAGTTTCTGTGTGGTTATTTTGGGAGTCTGGGCAGCCAGCCGGGAAACAAACAAGTGACCGCATACAGCAGTCTCCCTAAAACGTCACCGTGGAATTCACCTTTCTTCGGTTGTTGCCCTCCTCACCTATCATTTATCGTACAGTCAGAACTGTTTGGTTAACACGTGTACATATCTCATCAAGGGAAGAGATTTCCCTTTTTTTAATATTTATTTATTTGTTATGTATACAATATTCTGTTTGTGTGTATGCCTGCAGGCCAGAAGAGAGCACCAGACCTCATTACAAATGGTTGTGTGCCACCATGTGTTTGCCGGGAATTGAACTCAGGACCTTTGGAAGAGCAAGCAATGCTCTTAACCACTGAGCCATCTCTCCATCCCAAGAGATTTCCTTTTGAACAAGGTGCAGAGAGCTCACACCATTCTTATTTTCTCTTTCTTCTTTAAAAGCAGGAGAGGGGCAATGGTGATGCACATCTTTAATCCCAGCACTTGGGAGCAGAGGCAGGTTCTGAGTTTGAGGTCAGCCTGGTCTGCATAGTGAGATCCAGGACAGTTAGGGATACACAGAGAAACCCTGACTTGAAAATAAATGAATGAATGAATGAATGAATGAATGAATAAACAAAAGCAGGAGGGTGCGAGCGCAGTCCCCACCACAGACTCTGAAGTCGAGTTTTCCATGTTTTGGGAAATCTCAGGGATCAGCACACCAGAGTGCAATGGAGAACTCTCCCCCTGGGAAAGTCGCCTTCATAGTCATGCTATTGCCCTTGCCAGGCAAGTATAGATCATTTTTCTTTTGTGAGAACAAAGTCACACTGTCTCACTAATTAGTTGCACATATAATTAGTATTTAGTAATGGCTAACAAATGTAGTGACTTTTGTACTTGTAATCCCAGCTCTTGGAAGGCAGAGACAGGAGGATTATTGCGATTTTAAGGCCAACACCCTGTCTCAGAACGACAAATATGGGAGGGTGGTGGTGGCACATGCCTTTAATCCCAGCACTTGAGAGACAGAGGTAGTTGGATCTCTGTGAGTTCAAGACCAGCCTGAGCTAGAGAGCGAGTTCCAGGACTGCCAGGACTGTTATACAAAGAAACCCTGTCTCAAAACAAACAAACAAACAAAACCAATCCTCCACCCCCACCAAAAAATAAAAAATAAAACCCCAAATATTAGTAATCACTACAGTGCTGCTATTATGGAGGAAAAGGTAAAAATGTTAGGAATATTTTCTAACAGAGCCTCTCTGCTGGTGCAAAGGAATCCAATCAGACTAGATTAAACCAAATTAAGTACTCAAGTTTAATAGACTACCGGGTGGCCGAGAGCATGGCAGGGGGGAAGACAGAGGGAGTGGCACAAGCAAACACAAAACCACATGTTCCTTGTTCCTGTGCTACCCTAAATACCCTGTGGGTTCGTGGGGTCAGCGCTTGGCAGGCTGGGAATTGGAGTCCAAGCCCTTGTCAGGCAGGGGTGACACTTACAACTCATTATTACAGTGAACTAGAATGCCTTTTTGTAAACTTGGCTCCTTGCCTTCTCTATATTTCCAGCCTCCTTTGTTGTCTCTGAAGATCTCAAATTTACTCTTTTTGTTTGTTCTGTTTTTGTTTCTCGAGACAGGGTTTCACTATTCAGCTCTGGCTGTCCTAGAACTCACTTTGTAGACCAGGCTGTCCTCGAACTCACAGAGATCCACCTGCCTCTGGGATTAAAGGCATGTGCCACCACCGCCCAGCTGTAAATTAAAAAAAAAAAAAGTATCTGATCGTTCCTTTCCCCTGCTTTTCTTGTTTTCTATTCTTTGCAGTCTGGGGATCCAATCTAAGGCCTTGAGCACACTTGGCAAGAGGTTTAACACTGAGATGTGTCTACAGCGCTCTTTGTACTTAAGAGATTTCTAAATTTATTTATGTATGTGCACATGTATGTACAAAGGCCAGAAGAGGCTGTCGGATCAGTCCGGAGCCGAAGTAACAGGTGGTTACAATTCAGGCATTGTGCTGGCCGTCACCTGACAGGATGCGCTTGCCAGTACTCAGGCAGTACTCTGACCCTGCCCTGTGGGAAGTCCAAGGTCCTCCCCCCTCCATCTTGCTCTAGGAAGGTGAGCATCCAAACAGGCTAGGCTTCCACAAAGCCAGTACATGCAGTAGGATCAAAACCCAGTGCCATTGTCCTTGGCTTCTCAGCAGCCCTCATTGTCCGCCATGTTCGGTGAGTCCGGTTTTATCCCATGCTTTTTCAGTCCCAGTCCAGCTGGCCTTGGTGAGCTCCCAATAGATCAGCCCCACTGTCTCAGTGGGTGGGTGCACCCCTCGTGGTCCTGACTTCCTTGCTCATGTTCTCCCTCCTTCTGCTCCTCATTTGGACCTTGGGAGCTCAGTCCAGTGCTCTAATGTGGGTCTCTGTCTCTATCTCCATCCATCGCCAGATGAAAAGAAACCTTTAAACTGCTAAGTAGAGTGAATCTCTGCCCACGACATTGGTGACTGACTCCGCCCACTTTTGGGGTACTGAAAGTCAAGCCTAAAGCTCACAGCCCAGTCGGAGGTTCGTGAGTAAGAATTGCATTAAACCTTTCCTAGAGCTCTAGAATGCCAATGCTTGCGCTGTGGCAGGCAGTTTTACTTAGTTTGTTTCTACTTAACATATTAGCTGCTCAGCCGGGCGGTGGTGGCGCACGCCTTTAATCCCAGCACTCGGGAGGCAGAGGCAAGCGGATCTCTATGAGTTCGTGACCAGCCTGGTCTACAAGAGCTAGTTCCAGGACAGGCTCCAAAACCACAGAGAAACCCTGTCTCGAAAGACCAAAAACAAAACAAAACAAAAACAACAACAACAACAACAAAAAAACATATTAGCTGCTCAAGAACTCACTGTCCCACAAAAACTCTTGAAGGAACCACCTCCTTTTCTATTTTTAAAAGTTTTCTCAGGTTCTATGGAAATTTGATAGCTTCACATTGGTATATCATTTGTAATCCGAGGTCTCTCTACCACCTGCCAGTTCCTGAATAATCACTTAGAGGCTTATGTTTATTTAAATGTTTGACTGACTGCTCAGGTTTATTACTAGTCAGCTCTTATATTTAAATTAACCCATATTTCTTACCTATGCTTGCCACATGGTTCATGGCTTATTACCTCATTTCTTACATGTCTTACTTCCTCTGAGGCTGGTTAGCATCTCCCAGACTTTGCCCTTCTCCTGTATCTCTTCTTGGATTTTTCCACCTGGCTCTGTCTTGCCATGCCATAGGTCAAAACAGCTTTATTTACCAATGAGACACATATTCACAGCATACAGAAAGACCATTCCACATCAGACAAGGCTTCTCTGTGTGGCTCTGGCTGTCCTGGAACTCACCCTGTAGACCAGGTTTGATATTTGAATGCAGTTGGCCCCCATAGTCTCATAGGGAGTGGCACTATTAGGAGGTGTGGCTTTGTTGGAGGAAGCGTGTCACTGTGGGGGCAGGCTTTTGAGATTTCCTATGCTCAGGATACCACCCACTGTATCAGTCAACTTCCTGTTGCCTGCAAGATGTAGGACCCTCAGCTCCCTCTCCAGCTCATCTGTGTTCATGCCCCCATGTTTCCCGTCATGATGATAATGGACTAAACCTCTGAAACATAAGTGAGAGCCACCCCAATTAAATATTTCCTTTATAAGAGTTGCTGTGATCGTGGTGTTTCTTTCACAGCAACAGAAACCCTAAGACAGAAGTTGGTACCAGGAACTGGGGGATTGCTGTGTTAAGCCAGAACATGTTTTCCTCTGGAGGAATTTGGACTTTGATACTCTGGTTTATGGAAGCAGTGGAATGCTTTAAGAACTGCTTAATGGGCTATACTAGTAGGAGCATGGAAGACAGTGGTGCCAAGAGTCATCCGAACTGCTGGGGGGCTCACTCAAGAGGTTTCAGAGGAGAAGAATTTGAACATGTTGCCTATAGATAGTTATTGTGCTATTTTGAAGAAAGTGGGTGCCTTTGGCCCTTGTCTGAAGAACCTGATAAAGTGAAGAGTTTTGGATTAATTCCATGGGCAGAAGAAATCCCCAAACAGCCTGGTATAGACTCTGTCGTGGAGTTATTAGTGGTAACTCTAATGAAGATTTATAATGAAAAGGAGCAAGCTGAGCAGGGTAAATTACAAAATGTAAATTTTGAGGAGAAAGAGAGCATCAGGAAGTGGAACGGAGCTAAATCATGTGTTCAAGGAGATAAACTGATTAAGAAATTGAAAAGGGAATGGTAACGTCAGGACAAGATGTCACCCAGCTAAGTTTCCAGCTTGTGAAAAAGAATTAAAGAAAAACTTAGAGCCGGGTGTGGTGGTGGCGCACACCTTTAATCCCAGCATTTGGGAAGCAGAGGCCGGCAGATCTCTGAGTTTGAGTCTAGCCTGGTCTACAGAGCAAGTTACAGGGTAGCCATTTAGGCAGTAAAAGACAGAAAGCTAGCGAAGATGGAACTGAATGAGGGGCCATGTTCCAGTCCCAACAAGCAGTGGAACTTGGCAGCTTCAGCTATGTGGCTCTGGCTTTAGAGTTAAGGACAGAAGAAAGGAGTGGAGTTATGGAACAAAGCCACTGAGGCCACGCACGTCACAGGTGTCCCTGGAGGCCTAGTAGAAAGGCCATTGTGTGAAGCTGTGAAGTTGAAGCCTGGATTACCCTGGACAACCCATGATGATAGAGATTCCAGAGTCATGGGATACTTGCTAAGGAGCACTGCTAACAGGGGGTGGAACCAGCCCAAGAGAAAGAAGTGTGTGACAGTCAACAAAGCTGAGAGGAGTTGGAGAACTGGAGTGTTTTGACATCAGACATGGATCTTCGAGACAGGGTTCCTCTGTAGCTTTAGTGCCTGTCCTGGAACTAGCTCTTGTAGATCAGGCTGACCTGGAACTCACAGAGATCCGCCTGCCTCTGCCTCCTGAGTGCTGGGATTAAAGGTGAGTGCCACCTTTGCATAGCTTTGCTTCAGTCTTACAGGTGCTGGGATTACCTGTGCAAGGTACCACACCCAGCCAGAAGTTTCTGATAATACTTAAATCAAGCTCAGAAGCTACACATCCAATAACCTGATGACCTACTGTGGATCTAGTTCAGTTAAAACATCCTAGGCATAGTCATTGCAGTTTTCAGTGCTGACACAGGGCACTGGCTGTCTTAACTAGGGTTTCTACTGTGGTGATAAAACACCATAACCAAAATCATTCTGGGGAGGAAAGGGTTTATTTCATCTTATAGGTTGTAGTCCATCATCCAGGGAAGTTAGGACAGGAACTGGAGGCAGGAACCTAGAGGCAGGAACTCTAGCCAAAACCATGGCTTGCTCAGCCTTCTTTCTTTCCTTTTTTTATTTTTTAGATTCAATCACCTTTATTAGCCTATCAATGTTACATTTATACATGTCTAGTCGTCTTCTCAAAGGGCTCTACTTCATCATGTTAATAGTAAATAGCCAAGTGTGATAGCTAAACCTTAGCCTAGCATTTTAATAGCCTGCTTTCTTTTCTTTTCTTTTTTTTTTTTTTTTTAAGATTTATTTATTATGTATACAACATTCTGGCTCAATGTATGCCCGCACGCCAGAAGAGGGCACCAGATCTCATTACAGATGGTTGTGAGCCACCATGTGGTTGAACCATCTCTCCAGCCCCTAGCCTGCTTTCTTATACAATCTAGCACCACCAGCCCAGGGGTGGCACCACCTATAGCGAACTGGACCCTCCCCATCAATCATCCGTCAAGAAAATACACTTCAGGCCAGTCTTATGGAGAGGCATTCTTTCAATTGAGTCCTGATCCTAAAGTCACAGCCTTGATGGGAGCTGTCAGCTGCACTGACTTGGGTCATTGTGCTCACATCTTGGGTGGGGCGGGGATGAGATAGCAGCTATTTTAATTTTATTTTTTCTTTTTTTCAAAGATTTATTTATTATGTATACAACATTCTGCCTCGATGTATGCCCGCACGCCAGAGGAGGGCGCCAGATCTCAGTACAGATGGTTGTGAGCCACCATGTGGTTGCTGGGAATTGAACTCAGGACCTCTGGAAGAGCAGCCAGTGCTCTTAACCTCTGAGCCATCTCTCCAGCCCCCGCAGCTATTTTATTTGATGAATTTTATTAAGCACCGGCTATGGGTCCTGTTCCTTTTTGTAGGTGCTAAGGAAATAAACACAAGCAATACTTTGTGTTACCCAGCTCTACTCACCAAGCTTCTGCTCCAGTCAAACATGTTAAACCTTCCAGTGACGACTTCCGCTGTGGTGATGAAGCTGGGGTTGTTAGGATCTGGGGCTTTGCAAGGTGTTCGGGGTCTTTATTGACAATGCGATGTTGAGCACAGCCAGCCCCGGTGTGACAGACCCTACCTGGTGTTTTCAGCTGTGCGTGTATGTGAAAGACAATGCCCATACTTCTTTGAATTGTTTTTCTTTTGAGGTTTTTATAATCACACCACATTTTCTTTCCCTTTCTTCCCTCCAAAACCTCCCACAAACCCCTCCTAGTGCTTTCAAATTCATGGCCTCTTTTTTTCATTATTGGTGTGTGTATGTGTATGTTCCTAAATTCAACCTGCTTAGTCTGTATAATGTTACTTGTATGTTTTCAGTTATCCAATACCGTTTTGTATGGGATAACCAATTGGTGTGCTTTTCCGCGGGGAAGACTATGTGTCTCACCCTGAGCTTTCCTTGGTTACTCTGTATAGTGTTGAGGCCTCATGGTTGCCCCCCACCCCATCCACTCCAGTATGTTTCTCTTCTCCTTGTTCAGCTCATGTTAGTGAGGCTGTATGGGTGCAGCTTCTGAAATTACTGGAAGAGATAGTCTCACAGTTGTAGCCCTTACTGTTTGCTTCTTCTTCCAAAGTCTTTACTGAGCTGGAGGTGAGGAAGTTGATAGTAGACGAGGCTGTTGGTACTTTTCAGTAGAGGCCTCCCTACTTACCATCACCATGGAGAGCTCTCACCCACGTTCTCCATCCAGCTCTATATAATAGGGTTCTGGACTATCAGCTTCTGATGCCCTGAAACTAGGGAACTAGGCCATTGTAGGCCCATCCTTACTGTGTCCAACCCTGGCAGTGACTGGCTACCTGTCTACACATGCTTGTAGTTTTAAATTACAGACATGTAGTAAGTACTGAACCAACATAGTACGGCTATTTTAAAGCATTCACAAAGCAGAAATGAGGGCTACTTCAAAAAGTAAACAATATTTAGAAAATACTTTTATTTAGCAACAGTAAAAACTCCTAATTTCGCGCAGTAAAGATTGTTTTATTGAAAACAATGTAATTCATTTCAGTATGTTCGGTATTTTGAAAAGTCATTCTCTAGCACATTATTTTGGACAACAAAGTCACGTAGTGATAAACATTTCTAAACATCCATTGTCAAGTTCTCTTCATAGCATATTTCTTTTAAATGTCAGCATCTCTTATAGCTTTAAAAAAATCACCTTTAACTTAAAGACTCACAAAGTACATTTCTTTCTGTGTATCAGCTAGGTAGCTGGATCAGTCAAGGTTCAGTGAGAAAATAAGGAGCCACTCTGCAGGGCTCCACAGCTGGGAGGAGCTGAGTGTAGGGCCCCAAGGGCTGCAGGGTTAGGGTTGGGGGGGGCAGGTTGCAGCCACACAGGGTTCCAGAGTACAGGAGCATGGTTGTTTCTGTCACCTGGAGCAGAAGAGTGCAAGGATTCCTCTGTGGTTGATCTCTGTGGCCCAAGTTATGGGAAACAGGTCAGACAGATGGCTTGGAGGCTAACAGGGAACGCTAAGCCTATCACAGTCCCAACTTGCACTGAGTAGCCAGTGACACCAGTTTTTCCTCTTACCTGAGGCTTTGCTTGAGTGCACTGGAAGAAATTGCAGCTAGAACCGGGAAGGCAGAAAGCTTGGTAAATGGAGTTTCTATACTGTTGGGCTCTTTTTTAAAATTTTATTTTTATTTTATTGGTGTTTTGCCTGTATGTATGTCTCAGTAAGGACATTGGATCCTGTAGTTACAGTTGTGAGCTGTCATGTGGGTGATGGGAATTGAACTCAGGTCCCCTGGAAGAGCAGTCAGTGTTCTTAAGAGCTGAGCCATCTCCCCAGTCTCTACTTTAGTTTCTATGGTATGCAGGGGAACCTGTAAGGACATGGGAATGAAAGCTGGTACCCAAAGCACAGAACTACACTGCAGCATCCCCAACAGCCTCTGCCACTGAGGGTGAGTGGAGAGCAGTCGATGTCAAAACAGCCGTGTCATTTGTACACTGCCAGCTCTAGAGGAGAGGCTCGTGCCTATTTGCATCCTATTACTTAAAGGTCCTAATTCTAATTAATGTTATTTTCAGATACGCTGGCCTGGAACTCACTTTGTACGCCAGACTGACCTCAAACTTAAGGATTCTCCTGCCTTAGCCTCCATGTTACAGGCGAATGCCATCATGCCCAGTCAAGGTCTTTTAACCAAATCCATTCTGTTGATGGCATCCTGTAGCGTCCAAATTGCAGGACATTATAATCAGAAGAAAATGTGACGACCAACTAGCAAGCTGGACATACTAAGTGCAAGCAGGGACAAGTTATTCTTTCCCCTCAGCCACAGGAACCTCCAAGGGGATTCCGTCCTCTCCTGCTATGAACTGGAGGTGGTTCACACAGCTCCTCTGGACATGCCAGACCATCTTTGGTTCTGGAAAGATTCAGTCTGTACCACACTGTAACACCAAACCTAACTGGATGTTTCCCTTCGCCTGCAGGGGTGCCCCAGGCTGCACTGCAGGCAGGAGTTCTGAACACACCGAGCTGGTCTGCTGATACGGCTTCCTGCTGAAGCAGCTCAGGCTCAGGACCAGCGGAGAGCACCCTTCGGTTCTCAGCAGGGCTCCCCCCTCCCACAAGGCTGCTGCATCCGTATATTCTTTTCTACACCTGGATGAAATTCAGCTCTTCTGGGTAGCACACAGGTTTTGTCATTTCTTTCTTATTCTTATCATTATTTAAAATCTCTTTTTCTAGGTATCAGTCTCAGACATTGTCAAATCAAAACACGAACTGTCATTGTCACTGAAAACTCTGCTGTGCTGGCTGGGAGGTGTGTGGCAGAAGGGCCGTGGGTCAGCGTGCTTTGTTCCCCACAGGACGCAGAGGCCAGGTCTCCCTTGGTCATTAGAGATGGACACCGGGTGAGCGCCATTTCTAGCGACAGATTGAGAACGTTGCTTCTTTTCTTGTAGCATTTTTTCATGGGTTTGCAAAAACTTCTCCAGTCTCTAGCCTCTGTGGGGGGCCCTCGCTAGTTGCACGCTTGGGTTTTTGCCCCAGACCTTCATTTTCTAGCAATTCTCCCTTCTATTGGGCCATCCCATCCCTCTGAGTCCTCCCTTTGGCTGGACTCCTCCCCCCACCCACACCCCAGCAGTACTGGGAACTGGATCCAGGTTCTCATATGAATTTCTTCTTGAAAACGGTCAAATTGGCCTCCCTTCCTCAGCTGAGGCACATGGAGACTCTGATAATGCCAATGATTCCACGAGCAGCTGTCTTCTGCAGGCGCTGGCCCCGACTGTTCATCTGGAGACTTTTAGGACCGCGTCTGATACCAATCTCAAATCCCTCAAACTCTAGAAGGTGTGCTGGTCGCATTGTCAAGTCTCTTGAAGGTCCCTCACTGGGTTTCAAGTGAAGAGGAGCTGCTGCCAGAGAATCCTCTCCTGATCCACGGGGCAGCCCAGAGGTAGACGCTAGTGGTCCTTCCGGACAGAGCTAACGGCTGCATGCGTCATCCAGCTCCTCCTCCCCTCAGAACTCGGAAGGACACCTATTGCTTTGTTCTCAGCCTTTGGGGTCTCTGGTGAAAGTGACACAGAAGTCCCCATCTTAGTAAGTGAAGTTACCATGGTTAATCTCTCTTCCTTATGAACGCCTGTTCTTGAAGCACGTTATCAGACGGACCAGAGGTGTCACATAACAGTTTGCCTTATGAACTGGGCTGTGTGGAGATAGTTAAACAGAACTATTAACTATTTTTATATTGTATTCTTACCTGGGCATTTCAATAAAAAAATACAGAGGATGTATAGGTTTCACATTTTATACAATTAGCTGTGCAAAGATTTCTGTCAATATAGAACATCTTTAAGTATTTGTGAAAACTTTAACATAAAACCCACTTTTCTAGCTGGGCAGTGGTGGTGCACACTTTTAATCTCAGCACTTGGGAGGCAGACAGGCGGATCTCTGTGAGTTCGAAGCCAGCCTGGTCTACAGAGTGAGTTCCAGGGCAGCCAGAACTACACAGAGAAACCCTGTCTTGAAAAACCAAAACCACCCAAACAACAACAACAACAACAACAAAAATTAAACCACTTTTCTGAAGCCTGATTCAGCCGAAACAAATGAAAAGAAGGCCAGAACACAGAGGCTGGAGGAGGGACAGGCAAGAGACCCTGCTGCAGCATTTCCTGGCAGTCTACACTGAGGGGAGAAGGAGGGCTAGACTGTGCACTTGAACTTGCCTCTGGGAACAAAGCCTCAGTCTGGCACAGCAGGAGGTCAGGCCATAGATTCCTACAGAATGCAGGGCTGGGAATGAAAATAATGAAACAAAAACAAACAAACAAAAACCAACAGAAACTGATCATCTTTGGCTTTTTTTCTAGGATTTTTCTGTCACTTGAAACTCTGGGTGAGTGACAGGGTAGGGACCCTCCCACAAGTTTTTAACCTTGCACATACCATGCATATACATTAAGATCCACTCCATGTGGTACTGAAATCCTGAGCTAAAAACTTAGTTTGGAGTGGTCTTAGGTTAGTAATGTCCCTAAAGCCTGGAAGATGCAAACTCAGATATTCTTTTTTTTTTAAATATAATTTTTTATTAAAAAAAAAAAGATTTCCGCCTCCTCCCCGCCTCCCATTTCCCTCCCCGTCTCCCTTTTCCCCCCCCCCCCCCCCTCTCCCCCTCCCCCCCCTCCTCTCCCCCTCCCTCTCCAGTCTGAGGGGCAGTCAGGGTTCCCTGCCCTGTGGAAAGTCCAAAGTCCTCCCTGCTCCATCCTGGTCTAGGAAGGTGGACATCCAAACTGGCTAGGCTCCCCCAAAGCCAGAACATGAAGTAGGATCAAAACTCAGATATTCTTTTTTTAAAAAAATAACATACTTTGGGGCTGGAGAGATGCCTCTGTGGTTAAGAGCACTGGCTGCTCTTCCAGAGGACCTGGGTTCAATTCCCAGCACCCACATGGCAGCTCACAACTGTCTGTACCTCTAGTTCCAGGGGACCCAAAACCCATGGCAAAACATCAATGCACATAAAATTCAAAACAAAACAAAACAAAGCCAAGCTGGGCAGGTGGTAGCGCATGCCTTTAATCCCAGCATTTAGGAGGCAGAGGCAGGGGGATCCCTGTGAGTTCGAGGCCAGCTTGGTCGACAAGAGCTAGTTCCAGGATAGGCTCCAAAGCTACAGAGAAACTCTGTCTTGAAAAACCAAACCAAACAAAAGACCAAAAAACACCTTAAATCTGGGACTCAAAGAAATCATAGCTTACATTCTAAAGTGTAGAGATCTGTGTAGGAGGACATAGCACACTGTAAACAAGCTTCTGAGAAGAGTAAGCAGAAATCAGACTCTTGGTTTGATTACTGTTTGAACTGGGGCCTGTGCTTTGCTCTGGGACAGAGCTAGTACTCCCAACTGACTTGCTAGTCTGTCGTCTCAGGACCTTGGCCTCATCTCTTCCAGCAGACCACCAGATAAACCCAGAGAAACACAGAAACATGGGTTAAAATACCAGTTAATTTAAGAGGACAGTCACAATGAGAAAATAAGTGAGCAGGCCACTAGATAAACCCAAGGGGAACAAATCAGATTAGAAATGGGTAAATGGGCTGGGATGCAGCTCAGTTGGGAGTGTTTGCCTAGCAGACGCTGGCCTGCTGTTTGACCTTCAGAGGTGTAAAACCTGGTGTGGTGGTACAAACCTGTGACCTCTGTGACCCTAGCACTAAGATGGTGAATACAGAGGTAAGAGAAAGTCAGTCTCAGCTACATCTCAAGTTCAATAAAAATCACCAACTCAAAGGTCTTGAAGCACCAAACAAAACAAAAAAATAACAACAAACAAACAAAAAAAAACCCAGAGGAAGCAGGGTGTTGGTGGCACATGCCTTTAATCCCATCGCTTGGGAGGCAGAAGCAGGCAGATCTCTGTGAGTTTGTGGAGCAAGAACCAGGACAGGCTCCAAAGCTACAGAAGCCAAAAACCAACCAACCAAACTAAATTGGACACAAACCAGTGAAATTTGAGAGCACCAAAACAAAGCATTAGAATGACATTATTTTCTGAACAGAAGCCCCAGAAAGGGAAGAAAAGCAACAAAATTACACTTTTCAGTGAGAAATGAAAAATAACAATTACAGCTCAACTGTGTTTAAACACTAGACTTAGAAAGTTTAGTCCATAAAAAGCCCATCTGGAAACTTTCCTGAAATACCCTCAATATACTACTTAACAGGCACACAAAAGGGAAAGGTAAAACCTGAGTAAGGAGATGCCATTTTATACCTGTGAGGATAGGTTAGATATCACTAAAGCAATGAAAACTAGGGGCCAGAGAGGTGGCTCATCAGTTAAGAGCACGTGTGGTTCTGCAGAGGACGTGAGCAGTTTGCAGGGCTCATGCCTACTGTAGGTCCAGCTTCAGGGCATACGGTGTCTTCTGGCTTCCATGAGTAGCTACTGCATGTATGTGCTGCACGTGTATACAATCAGGAAAAGCACTCATACACATAAATACTTTTAAAAATACAACCACAATGAGCATGTAGCCAGTGACATTCAGAGTTCTTTGAAACATGAGTAGGGAGGAATGACAAGATTGAACAAAAGCGAAAAGATGACGTGCATAAGCCAAATGAGAAAACTGCGAATATATAAAGCATGGTACAGATAAAGGGAACTGTGAGTGCATGTCTAAGGATTTTCTGTGTGTTGCTTTATGTAAACATTAGAAAACATACTTGAAATAATTCAGTTTGTGTGTGCATATGATCTACACTCCCAAGCAACTTTATTTCATAAATAGTATACATCAAAACTGCAAGCTGGGCGAGATGGTACTCCAACACGTCTGTAATCCCTGGACTGGGAGGTGAAGGTGGCTGAGTTCCAGGCCAGCCTGAGCCCATCTCATAAAACACAACTAAAACCAGAATAAGCCCCACACTTAATAAAGTCATGATGGCCATCCTGTCTAAGGTTCCAAGAACCAAAGTCCCAGACCTAGATGAGGAAACAAAGCATCACTGTGTTGATAGGTGGTCGTCACTGGGGCAAAAGCTGCAGCTCAGCGGCACAGTGCTTGCTGCGTTCCAGCCCCTGCACTCAACCCACAGAACCCCAGTTCGGTTTGGTTAGATTTCACTGGACAATAACAGGAATACTAGAGTATGGCAGTTTAATGACAGGATACAGCTCATGCGTTGAGTTCATGCGTCCTATGTGTGAGACTCTGGGTTCAATCCCCAATACTACCACCATCAAAATTAAAAATGTGTAGCAAAAGTGCCGGGTATATCATAAAATTTGAAAAATTAGTGGGCATTTGGGTGTGGTGGTGCAATCCTGTAATCCATCACTCAGGAAACTGAAACAGAAGAACTTTCTATTCAAGGCCAGATCCTGCCGCAACAGCAGTGAGGGAGAGTGAGAAAAAGGAGTGACACGTGGCAAGCGCTGGCGTGTCAGCTCAGTGGTATCTGGGCCCTATTTCTAGCACAGCAAAAAAGAAAGAAAGAAAATGAAAAAGAAAAGGGGAAAGCAGAGGACCAGGAGAAAGGAAAGGAGCCTCGCGGCACACTTGCGGCATTCAGAGGAGGAAGAAAGATGAGGGCGGGAAGAAGACAGTGCAGTATGGACAGGAATCAGTAGTAAACTGGCGAGGCAGTCTGCAGTCTCAGCAGTCAGGGGCTTGAGAAGACAGCAGAGCTCAGTCAGGAGCTCTATTTTAAATCCCATGCATTACAACTCTTTCTCCTTATCTTTCCTAGGATTATTTCCATTAGAAGAATTCTATCCTGCCACCCTCAACTCTAATACTTTAAAAACAAAAATAATCAAAGGACTTTAATTTTTATTTTAAGTGTACGTGGGTTTTGCCTGCATTCATGTCTGTATAGCATGTGCCTGCCTGGTGCCCAGGGAAACCAGGAGAGGGCGTGGAATATCCTGAAAGTTGCAGATGGTTATGAGTTGCCATGTGGGTGCTGGTAATTAGACCTGGGTCCTCCGGAAGAGCAACAAGTGATCTTAAGCACTGAGCCATCTCTCCAGCCCCCTACTAATATGACTTCCTTCCTTCCCTATTTTCTCTACCTAACTACCCCCTTCAGCTCCTGCTTTGACATTTGACAGAGTCTGTGTGGACAAGGTTGATCTCAAACTCAAGATCCTTCTGGCTCAGCTTTTGAGAGCTAGGGTTACAAAAGTGTAAAACCATGTTCAACTAATAACATTCTTTAACACAAGTAACAAAAATCAAATAATAGAGACTAGGATATTTTCACAAACTATACTATCAATAAGTTAAACTACAATATGTAAGACCTTTACAGAGAAAAGCGTAGAGCACAGAAGGCAAAAACCATCTGAAAAAATGAACATATCAATATACCACAAAGAAATTTGTATTCTATTGTTTTGTTTTTCAAGACAGGGTTTCTCTGTGTAGCTCTGGGGCCTGTCCTGGAACTCAGTCTCTAGACCAGGTTGGCCTTGAACTCACAAAGATCTGCCAGTCTCTGCCTCCCGAGTGCTGGAATTAAAGAAGACTTGGCCTGTATTCTATTCTTAAACCACTTTATAAATTTAATTCTATCTAAGTAAAAATTCCAACTTTGTAGTAGTTTGAATGAGAATGGCCTCCATAGGGTCATATATTTCAATGCTAGGTCCCTTGTTGGCAAAACCATTTTGGGAAAGAGTAGGAGGTGGTCTTGTTGAAGGTGTCACTTGGGGTGGGCTTTGAGGCTTTAAAAATCAACACCAGGCCCAGTTCTCTCTCTCTGCCTTATGCCTGTGGATCAGATGTGAGCTCTCAGCTACTGCTCCAGTGTCATGTCTGCTTGTTTGCTGCCATGCTCCCTGCCATGATGACATAGACTAAGCCTCTGAAACTTCAAGAAAGTCCCCAATTAAATGCTTTAAAAGTTGCCTTGGGCCGGGCGATGGTGACGCCTTTAATCCCAGCACTCAGGAGGCAGAGGCAGGCGGATCTCTGTGAGTTCGAGACCAGCCTGGTCTACAGAGCTAGTTCCAGGACAGGCTCCAAAGCCACAGAGAAACCCTGTCTCGAAAAACAAAACAAAAAAAACAAACAAACAAAAAAAAAAGTTGCCTTGGTCATAGTGTCTCTTCATAGCAACAGAAAAGTAACTAAGGAGAGTTTAATTTAAAAAAATGTGCCTGCATGTTTATTTGTGCACCATATATGTGCCTGTTCCCCAAGGAGGCCAGAGGACACTGGATCCCCCAGGACTGGAGTTACAGATGGTAACGAACTGTCAAGTGCGTGTTGAAAATCTCACCCAGGTCGTCTGGAGGAGAAGCCAGTGCTCTTAACTCCTAAGTCAACTCTCTACCCCATTCAGTTTAATTTTTTTAATGCAATGTGATTTTTTTTCCTTTTATTTTGGAGAGGGTCTCATACTGTATACCTCTATCTTGAAACTTGATATTTAGATCAGGCTGACTTTGAACTCACAGAGATCCACCTGCCTCTGTCACTAGAGTGCTGGGATTAAAGGAATGTGCTACCCATACCAAGCACAATGTGAAATTTTTTAAAAATATAAGATTTCTACACTTTCATGCAAGTAAGGTTTTGCTTCCATGTATGTCTGTGTACCATGTGCATGCCTAGTGCCCACCAAGGTAAGAAGCATTGGATACCCTGGAGCCAGACTTATGTATGGTTGTTAGCTGCCATGTGGGTCCAGCTGCATGAAGAGGTGTTCCTAACTACCAAGCGACTTCTCCAGCCCCACACAATGTGAAATTTATATGACAATAAAAATCCAGCTGGGCAGTGGTGGTGCACACCTTTAATCCCAGCACTCAGGAGGCAGAGGCAGGCGGATCTCTGTGAGTTCAAAGCCAGTCTGGTCTACAAGAGCTAGTTCCAGCTAGGGCTGTGACACAGAGAAACCTCGTCTCAAAAAACAAAACAGACAAGAAAAAAAAAATCACAATTGGCTTACTCAACCCAGGTGGGCTGTGGACAACTGGGGACTCAACGGAAAGCATGCTTTAAGTCCCCAGGAATGGCAAGCAGTATGGCGCTGGTGCAGACGTACCAAGCCCTTCTGTACATGAGAACTGGACAGAGGACAAAACTGGCACTACACACTGATGGGGGAGGATTACTAGGTGGTCTGCAGGAAATGTGTTAGTAAACAAAACAGATAGATGAGTGGCAGAAGAGAAAATAAAGGTAAGCGTTATCTTCAAGGAGAAAATTTGTGGTCTAGAATAGGAAGCATGTTAAAAGCAACCCCTGAAAACACCTAAATATTCTCACTCAACCCCAGCCCCATCCTTTGTGACCAGGTTTAATTATGTAGCTTAGGCTGGTCTCAAACTCATAATTCTCCTGCTTTGGCCTCCTGAGTGTGAGCTGCAATACTTGCTAAATTCGACTATTAAAAACCAAGGATTTCTGTTCAGTAAAGGACGCCATACACGAAGCTAAAAGACAGGGAACAAATAAAATATGACATCTAAGACTGACAAGAGAATAGTGTCTACAATGAAGACAGAACGTACAACTGACCAGCAGGCAAAGATGAGCAATTCCCAGAAAGAGAGACAACCTACAGCTTTTGCTGTTGTTTTGTTTTGCTGAGGTAATAAGTTGAATTAAGGGCGAACTAGGGTATCCGCCTCTAGGGAATGAGTAGTTTAGGATACACACTCAGGAAAAACGATGCAACAGACCTCAGAAGCACAGGAGTACACAGAACAATGCAGACTAACCCAACATAAAAGGAGACATTTATAGCATAGTATCAATTGTATACATTAAGTCTGTGTGCGCGCAAAGCAATGCTACTTACCAAGATGCATGCATAAGGGAACATGCTTATACGATGGGGCAGTACGGGGTGAGGGATGAAAGGACGGCAGGACAGAGTGCATAATCAGGGAAGAGAATGCTTTTGGACCGACACATTATAAGCCATAAATGCTTACATATAGTTTGGAACTGCAGTAGCCAGCGGGCTATGAAGAAAGGTCAGAGGCCAGCAGAAAGCAGGCTACCTGTGAAGAGGTGGACTTTAGTGACCACTAGATAAAGCTTCACCTGCACCAGGTGGCTTCTGAAAGTCTGCTCAGCTACACAAGATTCCCCTCTCTTTCTAAGTTAGGAGTTTCTGACACCTGCCATAAAAGCATTTTAGCTGGGTTTCTTCCATACCTGGGTGCTAAGCAGTGATCAAGATTTTTGTAAGGTTATTACACTTGTTTCGGAGGGACGGGAAAGAGGAAGCATGCGCTGAGAAGCAGACAGAATGACTGCAGTAGCTGCCATTAGTATGTACTAGGCACTCGGCTAGGTGCTCTCCACGTCTAACCCACTATTCTCACGGCGGGGCAGGGAGAACACATCTTCAGCCAGAGTTTCCTAGTGGAGCCATGTGAACCCGTCTGTCTAGCGACAACTTGTTCTCCTTCACATATGCCACCCTGCCAGTAAAAACTTTAGTGGGGAGGCAGTGAAGGCACACATGCTAGGACACAAGAGCGGTAAACACACAGAAAAGGACAAGCTACGTCAAGGCACATGTGAATGACACACAAGTTTTTGAGATGACAAAACATACATATATATATATTACATAATACACACACACACACACACCTAGACAAGAGGCAACTTTCATTGTACTTGGGAAAACACAGGGTTTCCCCTACTACTCTTACCCTTTTTGATATCAAAACCAAACCAAACCAAACCAAAAAACCATGCTATGAAGTGTTAATCTGATTTATACAGCCAGTCTTACCATGTTAGACTGTATTCTTACACTGTTGTTGTAACGCTAGAAACATAGACACAAATCTCTACACACTTACCCCTGGAATATGTAAAGCAAAGTACCTTCGTCGACAATTTGTTAAATCTGACTTGAAACTCCATCTTGACCCTTTCCTAAGTCGCTTTCCATTTTGTTGCTTCCATGTTGTAAGATAAAACCCGCATAGTTTTTCTTCCTTTTGAGTCAGGGTCACACTATATAGTTCAGGCTGGCCTGAAACTATAGATGTAGACCAGGATGGTCCCAAACTCAGCATCTTTAATTCTCTGTTGGTGTTAGAAGCTTACCCTAACACACTTATTTTTCCAGTCTAGTAATACTTCCTTCTATGTCTCCACCTGGTCTCCATTCAGGTCCACATGACAGAATTGGTCTAACCCACTTATTTCTTGCTCTCTAAACTATTAGCTTATTTCGAAACCCTTTAGTTCTTTGGATGACTTTCTTCAAAAAGTTTTCTGAGTTTCATTTTTATATACAGAATAAATGATGAAACAAGGTTATGCCAGAAACAATAGTACACAGCTGTAACCTAGCATTAAGAAGTTTGAGGTAGGCCGATGGCAAGTTCAAGGCTAGTGTAGGCCACAAAGAGAAACCATGCCAAAAAAAAAAGGAGTGCATACAAATAATAGCAAAGCTATTACTTATTTATTGCTTTGTGGAAGACAGTATGTCAAACCAACAATGGATTTTTTTTAAAGATTTATTTATTTATTCATTTATTTTTACAACATTCTGCCTCCATGTATGCCTGCGCAACAGAAGAGGGCACCAGATCTCATTACAGATGGTTGTGAGCCACCATGTGGTTGCTGAGAATTGAACTCAGGACCTCTGGAAGAGCAGTCTGTGCTCTTAACCACTGAGCCATCTCTCCAGCCCAACAATGGATTTTTTTAAAGCACATTTTATTTAGAGAGTTGAGTGTGTGGGAATGCATGAATATGTAAAGGTCAGAGGATAACTTTCAGGAGGTTGGTTCTCACCTTCCATCATGTGGGCGAAGGATCACACTCGAGCTATTAGGCTTGGCAGCAGGCATCTTTACTCACTGAGCCACCTCGCTGACCCACTAACAGATCTTTTAAATACCTTGACTGATGACAATGGCATCTGTAGGGGCCCAGAGAGATGGCTCAGTGCCTAAGAGCACATTCATTCCTCTTCCAGAGGACCCAAATTCAACTCGCAGCATCTACATCACATGGCCCACAATTGCCTATAACTTCAGCTACAGAGGATACAACACTCTTTTGGCCTTCATGGGCACTTACATGCACACTCATATACCCACAAGTGGACACACATACGCAAGCAAAAATAAACTCCTAGAATAATATGCAATGGTGCCTTTAATACATCAAAGTTATACACTGACAAAAGATGACGTCATTGAGTAATTATGTCAATTTTTCCCCCCGAGACAGGGTTTTCTGTGTAACAATCCTGGCTGTTCTAGAACTTGCTTTGCAGACCAGGCTGCACTTACACTCAAGAGATCCACCTACCTGCCTCCCGAGTGTTGCCAGCCACAACCACCTGGCATGCCTAATTACTAACTCAGGTATTTTGGAGGTCCGGGGAGGCTTTAAGAAGTGCTTCCGAGGCTAACAGGATTAACAGGCAAGAACAGACACAGCTAATTGGTACTTAAAAGTCGCTGGTGCTATTTGAAATTCTTAGAAGTCCTTTTCATCTTCAAGAAACCAAAAATGAAAACAAGCATTCAAACCACTATTCTTATTGGGGGGGGGGGTCTATGTCCCTGTCTATTTTTCCTATGCGTTGTTACATATCATTCAACACACACCATACTGTTGCCTACAGGAAGGACTCTCCCATCTGCCCTCCTCAGCTACCCAAATGGACATCTCCCAGCACATCTATTTGCCCCTTCTTCCTGACTACCAATTCCTGACCTGTCCTTGGAGGTCCACCTAAAGCTTTCTCTACTCCTCGGAGTCTTCCCATTGCTCTAAAACAGAACTCAAATGTCCATTGGCAAGGGAGCACATATTTGTACACAAAGTTTGAATAATTCTTGACAACTGTATACTGTCAAGTGATTGCAAACTGTTTAGGAACACAATGAGCAAGCTGTGCCCTTCCATTGCCCATGGTGCCCAGGTACAGTATAATAGAGAGTCTCAACCCCTGCTGACGGTGGAGCATTTAAACCCAAATTAGCGTAGTAAAACTAGAGACACGGGAGTAATATTTACAGTCCTCTTTATTTAATACAATAAACATATAACATATACAAAAGGAAAAAACCCCACTCATGTAAAAGGTCCTGTCACAAAGGATAGACAGGAAACATCTATTCTGAATCAAATAAGGCTCTTATTTCAAAATGGGTTTGCTAGTTACACTTGGAATATGAACAGGGCTGCTGCAAAGTAAGATATACAAGAGTCCCTGCACTGAAGGAGTGTATCATGGGCCAAGCCGGCAAGTTCACATTTAGGAATGTTCTCGCATGTCCCAAATTCATCAGGGGTCTTATGAAATGTGTGATTCTTTTGTTGCTGTTGTTTTTTTTTTAAACCTGCCCTTTTTTTTTTCTTAGAAAAGTTGAGTTCTAAAACCAGGAATCAGGGAAGGGTGGAAACTTTCGTACCCAAGTTTAAAGGGTGCCGGAACTAGATCAAGATCGCAACACCAAGACGGCTGTGGAGAAGAGCTTAGATTCTAATTACTTCCCATTTACTAGTACTGCGCAGACAGACCACTGGAAAGGCAGGATGAAGGACATCCTCCTTGCTCAGTGCAGGGTCAGCAGCAGCAGTTTGTCCATATTCCTGCTGAGCTTAACTAGAAATTCAACAAGCACCAATTTATCTTAAAAGAGCCTTATGCACGCACACTCACACATACAGACACACATACATGTCATCACCATCCCCTTTTATTAAATTTATTTATTTATTTACTAAAATAATACAAAAAAAGGGAGACAGGTATATTTACAAAACTCCATGGCTGGTACAGTACATAATTTTTAAGACACACTAAATGCTACAATCTTTCAGGTCCTGAGATTATTACAAATACCAACTCAAAGCTTGTGTTCAGGTCCAGTTTTTAGAGGAAAAAAAAGTCTCAAAGTATTAAGTCACACACTTATTTGAAATACAGCATATAATCCTTCAAGTTAGCAAAAAACCACCTTCCTAAGAGTAGATGCAACACAGTAATTGGGGCATCTCCCCTAAAGGACCATGGACTCCTCAGGCTCCTTTGTGGGAGACAGCTTGCAAACAAGATAGCATCTGTGCAGGGTGGAGCTGCCGAAAGGGGAGGGACTGTTTCCCTGGTGGGAGCAGCTCTGCAGAGTGGACATTCAGGAATAAATAACTGTTTTTCCTTCTGCTACTAAAGAAAAGTCTCCCCTTTCTAAATTTTAACGAGGGTTGGAAATGTGTGTTTCAGCAGACTAAAATTCAGACTCTTGTTTTCCAGTTATAGCAAATAGGTCTGCAATCCCATGGTAGTTCTTGCATTCATAAATAAACCTTGCTCACAAGCAAAGAGAGAAAACACCCGACTCTTAGCCACCTTGGTTATACTTTATTTCATTATTTGGAGCACAAAATTTTCACCAGATAGAGATTTCTTTTCCTTTCCTTAAAGTTTGATACTGTTTAACAAGAGAAAGCTTGGGGAGGCTCTCCTCCAAGAATGGTTTAGTACTCCAATATTTTCTAGAATAAGAGAGTTCTTCAATTTCAGTTGATAACAGGTCACTGCAAAGCTTGGCTCTCTTCTCTGGTGCTAACTATGAATTAGAGGAGGCTGTGTGGGAGAAGGCCCTTGCTGATCACATGTCAAAAAGGTATATATAATCTATTATGAAGGCAGAGCTGAAACATCAAGAAAGCTGTTCCAAAGTTAGCTCTACTTTCTATTTAAAAGAAATACTTTTGTCAACTGACAAAAATTTATTTCCCTTTTTATGTTTCTAGCTAAAACTGGGCAAATCCTTGGTAATTTTGCCAGTGTGGGAGAAAAAACAATTTTCTGACAGGGCATAATGTTTCTGCAAACAGTAGAGGTAAGCAAGAAAGGAGGAAAGTCTATGGCTCTAAGTACAGAAAATACAAGTTGTCACACAGGCAGACAATGGCTTCTCTTAGTTGTTGATTCCTAAATGTACTTTGAAGACAGAAGGAGCCACTGACTTTCACACTCCCTCAGGGAAGCCATTTTATCTGACATCAGTCAGCGCTCTACCACCAAGCACTCACCAGTCAGACTCACGGTAAACCAGAATTATGTAACTGTAGCAACGCGGGGGCAAATGATAGTTTTCCAAGGAACTTAAAACTGGGACTAAGGATTTAAAGGTCGGCTTGGCTCAGATAGACCTTAGCAAAGGAGCTCTGTTCTAGGGGAGGCATGGAAATAAGGCAGGCTGTTATGAGCCCTGATGAAGACTGTATTTCCTCTGATGAAACTTGAAAGGTACTGGTATTATGTAAAAATGAGACCTATTTATTGTTATTATGGACCTGGACCTCCAGGCTTTGCAAATGCTGGACAAGAGCTCTACCACTGAGCTACACCCTCAGCCTAGGAGATCTATTTTTTTTTAATATAAATGAGAAGAGGAAAATATTCCAACCATCAGTAATCTCCAAGTTCTGGACTATATACAGAACCTTAATTGTACTACTGAGACTTCAAAATGTGTTCCTGACCAGTTTGGATAGCAGTGGTAAAGTACACAAAGTCTGCATACCAACTGCTATGAAATGGAAATACATAGGAAACACAGAGAAGCAGAATCATCACAACACAAGGAGATCACAAATAAACACCTTAAAGCAAATGGTACTTAAGAGTGTGCATGAGAAAAGTGTCATTTAGCATCAGGTTGTTGAAGGCATTTCCACTAAACTCAAGATAACCTATGCTTGTGCCCTCTGCTAAGATGCAAACTATCCACTTATACTATCTTTGTGTTGGAGCATGAAGAGCAAGACAGAAAAGTGGCGGGCAAGAGGATGTGGAAACAATCTGCCTTTCCCCCTAGATCTAACCACAAGCAACTTATACTATAGTGGAACAAGTGGCTAACTTAAGAGCTCAACACCAAAGGCAAGAATAAAGACCAAAAGAAACACAGAACTCAACATTAATATCTGAAGCTCTTTTCAATCAACATCATTTTCAGCTCTGTCAACCAAACACTAAACTTCTCAGCAACACACTGGGTGACTTCATAAAAGCACAAACATGCTCCACGACACTAACTCCAGGTCTGCACAGGTAAAAGGGTCTTCAGCTAGCTTTTTATGTAAAGTTCACATTTTAGGACAGATGAACACAGACAATGCATCTATTTTAGACTGCTGTTATTCTTCCCCAGAGGAAACATACACACATTTGACAAACCCCCTAAACCTTATTACTTTGGGTTGAAATCTTAACATTTTTCATTGAAGGAACAAGAAGGAAATGCAGAAAATAAAGAGTATGTTTATCTGCATAGTTGATACTTAAAGGTTATGAACTAAGGCCTTATCTGGAGGAGAAAAAAATCAATAAAAATGCCAAAAGGGACTTTAGAAAAACAATAACAAACACCTAGGACTTAGAGACTGACCAGGTCCAAGCCAGTTCTGGGGTCAGCCCAGATGTGCTGGCTGCTTAGGTAGGCCCAGTGCTTTCTCCTAACTCGCTTGAGCTGTAACTGTTCCTCAACACAACACCTGGGTCTCTCTGCTGTAATTTAAACTCCCTCACACTCACTCTCTCTCACACACTATTTAGCCCCAGCAAAAACTGCAGCATCCATTTATTCCTTTGTTTTAAAGAGAAACGTTTTATGTATTATTACTTAGTATGCACTAATAGAAGGTGAGATAAAATGATCTTAATCTCCTCCCGGGAGGGAGGGAAATCATGTTTCCTTCTACTCTGACCATCCCTACCTCTGTTCCTGGTAGGAAATAAATCCTGTCTTCTTTCTCCCATTTTCCTACAATCTGAGCAGCTGATGGCTCCGACTTGCTTATGGGCTGAAGAAGCATGAACTGCAAAGTTAAAAGTACACATAGCTCCCTCCCCCACGGCAAAGCTGGATAAACCTACAGAAACAGGAGCAGTGTGTAGGGTCTGATTTACTGTTAGAAACGCAAAACCTTAGTTAGTTTCCACCACCAAGCAGGTACTACAAGTAAATTCAGAAGGTGGAGGAGGGAGCTATAACCTGCCAGGATCATTTATCTGTAAACCAGACTATCTTAAATATCACACAAGGTAATAATATCATAAAAGCTTAAAACAATCAATTGGTAGTTAAGAAACTTGGTGTCATCCCCTTTGATTTAACCTGAAACTAGGAATTCTACCACACTATAAATATGGTATGTTTAAATATGAAATATGCATCTAAATTAAAATTCCAATGATTTTTTTAAACATAAAGACCATAGGGTGCTCTTTATATCCATTTTAAGGAAAACATTTGCTTTTCAACCTCTGCAGCAAGATAATACTATTAATTATATAGGATGTTCTAGAAAAACTCAAAATATTTTTGAAATAGTAAAGTCTCTGATATCCCTGGGAGGTAGGCAATTATTATTATACCCAATTGTCTCATGGGTAATCTGAGGCACAAAGGTTAAATGACATCCCCCTAGTTGTTTAGGAGTTAACACTCACTACTGATCCTAGCTGCCAGACAACAGCTCTGCTAACAGGAGCTTCTTTTTTTTAGCCACAAGTCTCCTTTTCCAATTAAAATTTTACTTACATGGGGTACTTTGTAGATATATTTGTACTGTTTATAGAGAATTGGTTCAATTTAGTCTTTTCCAACATGTCACATCTAAAATAAATAAATAAATCTTAGATTCTGGAAGTTATGTTATTTTGCTCAAGAAAGATATTTAAATAATCACGAAATCAGATCAAGATCTAATCATCTGGAAAATAAAGAGATTAGTTTTTTCACTATCTAAATTCTAATCTTACTGAAGTTTTAAAAGGTATTCAGCTACATAATTTCTTAAAGAGCATTTTCCAGAAGAAAACACCTTTTAATATTGACATGAGTGCTAACTTCCTTCAAAGTGTATTCAGATACCACTGCATGGTTCTAGCTCTAGCCACCCATGTGTTTGTCTGCATAGGGCACCATCTCTGATTGGCCCACAAGATGCTCTTACACACTACGTCTGCCAAATTTGAAGGGTAGAGAGAAGTGGATTACATCCAGAAAAAGTCAACGAGTCCACCGAGTTTATTATGCTTGCAATAACCAACACATATATGCTATATATATATTATCATACACACACACACATTTATTAACTTCTACAGATATTCAGAAGGGGAAGCCAGCATCATGTGCAAAGACTACTTCCCAATCTGCCCATCTGAATCAACTCAAACCAATGGAACAAACAGGGCAGAAGTTCTGCAATGTCGAAAGGGCAGTGCTTAGAAAGATTGCCACGAACAGCTGTTCCTGGTTTTAGACACACACTGTGCATCTCGAACTTGTGTCCACACATACAAAGCAGAAGGAAGAGTATTATCTTAACATGATATAATCTTGGCAAGTCTGGAATTCTTTCTCCTGAATCCCTTGACTTTATCAGTATGTATTTGAGGGTGTCTGAAAAGTTTCAAAAGAGGGGAGAAAAACAAAGAAATAAAAGGCACTTAACAAAGACAAAGGCCTGAACTGAGCATGGTTTAGAGTATATAAGCATTTTTACCAGAGATAAGAAATTATTTACAAGGAGTTAAACTTTTCCCTTAAAACTTTATAAAATAAAATTGCATAACATGTTTGTGATCATCTATCTACTACTGTACTTTTTTTCTGCTTTGTTTTTACAAAACCAAAAGCACCCCCAAAGCAAAAACAAAAAGTCACACATGTACAACTAAAAGTCAAAGTGCCCCTTCAGAGAACATCAGGTCAGCAGAAGTACTCGTGCTGAAGCACAGGACAGTTCTCAAGTTTGGCCTGCAGTATAGACTTTTGTCATTCTTCTATTTTCAATTTGAAAAATTAAACAAAACAAAATCCAACAAAGGAAACAAATTCAAAACCTAGATAATAATAATACAAGGACCAGTGTGCTTTTGTAGTCCACTCCTAAAATAAAGTACCCTAGTTCTACACTGGGAGCAAAGCACATGACAAAATCTCCTACAAACAGAGAAGTTAAAGTCAACCAACACAGGCAAATTCATTTCCAAATGTAGCAGCAAGTAGGACAGATAAGTTCTAGAGACAATCCCAAAGGACAGAGTTCTTATAACCAATGGCAGTTGCAATAACAGTAGAATTTTCATTTCAGAAAGTCTTGAGCCAAGTAGAGGTGGAAAGGGTTGTGGGAGAGGGCATCTGGAGGAGAGAGAATAGGAGTGCCTGCCCTTTCCATCTCTGCATAGTAAACAATTTAGATCTGCTTTGGGAAAAAATATCCTGGGTTAAGATCAGTTCCAATAAGCTGTTTCCAAGCAGGTGTCAAACCCACAGTTTTCAAACGGGTATATGCCCGGTTCTTCCCCCAGTGTTGGGACCCAAATAAGCCTTATTCAGCATCTATGACACAAAACAATATAATTTGGGCTAATAACATCCATCAAAGGGGTGGTGGGCATGAAAGAATGTGCTAATTAAATCTTCCTGATTTCTTCAAAGTATAAGGACTTTCTTACTATGGATTAAAACTTGGCTTCTTTCCCCCCAAATCTTTTCTCCAGATTGTTTTAAAATCATGATTTCCCACTCTGTTCTCAGAAGCATGAGAAGAATTATAATTTAACTTAAATAGAAATTATTGCTTACATTTATTTTGGAGGCTCTCAATGAGCTTGACACTTTGCTCCCAAACAGTCTCCAACTGAGGTTCAGCACTGCTGTCCGAGGACAGCTCTGCTGACTGTTATTGCTTGTGAATACTGAGGATCACCTTGTATGTACAGTAACAGCTTATACATCAGTGAAGGCAATTTCAAATATAAGACAGTTGGAAACAAATAGCTTAATCTTCCTGAATCAAGTACCCCATGAGTGGGTTAAGTGTGCTGATTTACCTCTGCATTTGGATCTTGCTAATGCTCTTTAGCGATACACATTGCTCTACAGATATCCTCTCCAGTTATTCACCATTTTAAAAATAACATAATTTGACTTTAAGTGCAAAAATACAGTATGAGTCGCAAGTCTCTGTTAAAAAATAACCAACTTATATGCTCGTTTTTAGTAATAAAAACTGTAAAGACAGGTAACCATAAAGTATGGAGACCATTTTCAATGTTATGATATAGAAAGAAATGTATTTACATGTAGAAAGGACTCTGATTTATCTGTATAACACGAGAGGGTTGCTGAAGTAGGGATCTCCCAGCAGTCCTTAGGGAATCAAGACTGACAGGAACAGAATATACTTTACATCTTCTTAGAGCCCAGGGCTTCAGGGAATTTTATAAAAAGACACAGGAAAAAGAATTACTAATCTTGTTTTCTAATGATGGTAAAGAACCATCAGAGCCTTCATATAGTATGGTTCAGAAGTGATGGATTTAAGAAACTACAATTATCATTATTGACTTTTAATAGCATTTGATTTATATGAATGGGTGTGTCTATGTAAACACACAAACACACAGGTATCAGCAGGAAGAGACTAAACGCACTGACTTCTCCCTAAGCACACTCCCAGCACAGCAGCCCAGGCAGTATTAGCAGGCATGTCTGAAAAGAAGTCACCCGGTACTATAGTAAGCCAAGAGCTGAGCAAGTTCCTCTAAGAGACCTTTCGAATGAAACTTAGCATGCTAAGTTCAAGTCAAAGCTCTCTTCAACGTCCCTGTATCTTTCCAAAATATCTACTGGGTTCATGTAGCATCTGTATTTGTTTTACTGATAAACTAAATTACTATAGTCAAGAAATTATACCAATGATTTCTTTTCTTTTTCTTTTCTTTTTTGAGACAGGGTCTCATTGTTAGCCCAGATTAGCCTGGGACTCACTGACATATACTCCAGGCTGGCCTCAAACCTGAGATCCTCCTGCCTCAGCCTCCTGAGTATTGGGATTACAAGCACTGGGCAGCACACCAAGCTTCAATGGTTCTTCTGAACAATCATTTTCCCTTAGTGTAACAAGTTCTTGGAACTAAAGTTTTAAATTATTTATTCATCGACTTTTGGCTATGAAGCATGCCAATGTGACTTAAGTCAAATTATAGGCATTAAAATTCCGAGTAGATCTGTGGTTGGTTATTATAGTCCTAGATGCTTCTTGGGACTTCTGCTTATTAAAGGAAAATTGGGCCTGGTAAACACTCAATCTGTATAAACTTAATCGTACATGGTAACATGTAATGAGAATATAAAAGCAACCTTGTTATTACCAGGCTAGTCTGTCATCATATATATACTAAAGTTACATCACTTAGAGCTACTCTTAGTTTGAAAATACTCAGAAGTTTAAAATTCAGGGGACACCACAATGTAATTGAGGCAAAAATAAAAGTTTCCAAATAGAATTGTATGTTTTCCCCTTTACACCCTTCATTGTCTCTATTCACATACAGAAACCAGAATTAAAGAATCTTAATTATCTGTAGGTTTACTTGAATATCAGCATTCTGAGTAAATTCTAGTAAAACTTTAAGATTCCAAATGCTTGAAACATTTTTACTGCACTGGATATAGGGCATAAAGTTTCACTGTGATAGGAATAAAAGGTGATCCCTTGTGCACATCAGTACTCTTACTGGGATTCGTCCCTTTAAAACAGTGTACTATTATGTATATGCTATTTAGCTGGCCCACAAAGAAACAGATGCTGTGCACACTGTTTATATCAGCAGCTCTAGTCACCTAAAGCACCACTAGTAAAGAGCACTGTGCAGTGAGGGCACTGGGCGTCTGCAGTTCTTGCCAGGCTACAAAGGAGATGAGCAGCAAAGCAGCAGCCCAACAGCAAAGACCCCACGAATCAAGAGAAAATGTGAGCACTCACTTCTGCGCATCAGCAGTAGAAATAAATACTAACCAGTCCAGACCGGACGACAGTCAGCTGCACAGAGGAGTTCGGTACCTACTCTGGAAGGAGGATGAAATAGACCCTTTCACAAAAAGGGTTTACATTTTGTCTGTTAAGAGCAACAGGCTCACTTTCCTTACTTTAAAAATCTAGAAGATATAGTAATATATATCACTGTGCTACAGCAACTTTGCTGAAGCATTTTCAGTCTACTGACTTACACTGTGAACTGCTACATACTGGAAAAGATTCAAGTTTGCTCAGGACATTTGAGGATACAGTACGCTTGGGCTACTGTCTGGAGAGCATCATGCAACTGACTGTAGCAAATCTGTCCACTACATAGACATGACTGATTCTCCTCAAACTGGGTTAATTCTACTTTTTAGTTGCTTTTATTATGCACTTATATGTAGAGTGTTCAGATCCAACCCCCAGGATGGATGGCCATTTACCCAAATCCTCTCAACTTCCTTCTTTCTCCCCCCAGGGTAAAAAAAAAAATCAAATTGATACTTCTGTGGGTTTGACAGCTGAGTCTCTTTTAAAGTTACTATGGGAACTTTAAGAGACCAAAGGTCACTAACTTTCCACAAAAGCACTTCTTCCTCCTGCACCTGGCTTTGCTCAAGTAACATTTTCTTTCCTTTTCCTCCTCACCACAGTGCTTGGGACAAGAATGTAAACATCGACAGAAACAGCAGCCCTGTGACCACATAAGACTTTCCCATCAGGTAGGTCCCATCAGCCAGTCAAATGATTCCTCTCTTGATTGCTGGGAAGTCACTGAGATTTCCGTGGTAACTTAGTGTCCCCTTTGCTTTGGCCTCCATCTGAGAAAATAAACAAAATGATATGGTTTGGCATATTGTAAAAAAGAAAAAAAGGAAAAGCAGAAGAATCAGTTTATCGTGAATTACATTTCTAAAAAGATAACCTTTATCTCACATGATGATGGCATTATAGAAGTTGATTACACATACAATGTGGAAACTCAGTGACTGAAAACTATATAAAAACTATTCCAGCAGGTGTTTACCATTTATTTACCTCATAACCATGTCCAATGCTGGATTACAGAGAAACCAGATCACACAATGCCCACCTTCAAGGGACCTACCACATCTTTTGATTTCTTTGGAAGCCTAGGTCAATTTTATTTTCTTGTAAGTGAAATTGAAGTCATTTGCCATAATAACATGACATTTGGTAATTCCCAAGCATTGTGAACATATCACATTGGTAGTAAAGAAAGTCCAGCTATGTCTCTGTGTAGGTCCTAGCCTTGAGGTACAGGATGTGAGACTGCTGCTGGGGCTGGGCAGCTTAGTTTCCATATCTACTAATGCTACTGTCCTTCACTGTTTACAGAAAATATGGACCCACTCCATGTGATCCTCAGCCAAATAGTTCTAAAATAACTGGTAGGAGAGAAAAAGGGGTTACCCAGGCAAGAGTAGGACCCATTGACCCAGAGGGCCAACAGAATAGAAAGTCTCCATAAGTGCAGAACCCTAGTAAGGAAAAGAAAGACTCAATGACAAGCCAGGCCTGAGAGATAACAACAAGGGAAGGAAACTCTTCAAAGGAAGAGGAATGAGTAGGAATCATAAGTCACATGGCCAGATTCACTCATATCCAAGGATCTTAGAAAACATTTAAAAAAAATTTAAAACACTGTCCTTAGAAGAAAAACTATATCAATGTTAGTGATTATTATAAAGTAACTTTGGTTAATTACTGAAATAAAACAATTCTATCAACTAGACTGAAATTCTTTAAACGAGCGTTTAGTATAGCATGGCCCATGGCGAAATCTGGCCCATCATCTGTTTTTGTTAATAGAGTTTTATTGGAATCCAGCTTTACTTGCTTGTTTATAAATTATTTGTGGCTATTTTACATGACAATGATTTAAGTAGTTGTTAAAAAAAAAAAAGACTAAATGACTTTAACAACTGCAGACCACAAATATTTATTATTTGTGCCACTCACGCTTGGTGGCACACAGCACATAGTGAGTTCAAGGCAAGAATGATCTAGAAAGCAGTTCCCAGGCAGCCAAATTTACAGAGAGACCCTGTCTCTGAAAACAAAAGCAAAGACAACCTTTTTTGACCTCTGTTTACCAGCTGAGACTCTTTCAATCAGTTACTGTTATTAGATCCAATAGGACAGCTATGAGACACTTTTTTTATCTTCAGTATGGGGTGAGAGAAGTGATGGTGAAGTTTTTCAAACTGGCAGCTCTACAACTGGAAATCCAAAAAGTTTTAAGGCCTTACATCCAATTTTTTAAATGAAGAGTTTTAAACATTAAACTTCAGTTATTTGGAAAATACTCATCTTTTTCCTGTGCTGGGAGAGTAGGGTTGACAAAATAAGAGATAGCTCCCATAGAGATGGAATCATCAAGAATTCTGGTTGTCTACTTCCTTGTAGGCGGTCACATTCATGACAATCATCAAGAGCTCCCGTCCCCAACTGGATCCCAGAACAGGAATATAATCAAGCCCAATCAAGAGCAGGAAGGTCAGATGGGGTTTATGTTCCTTCTCTCAAGGATGAGTCTTGGGCAGCTGATCACAGGAATGACCATGAAATTGATGATAGCCTATTGCCTCCAGACTGATGCACAGCTCCAATTTCTGCCCTATGCCCAAGAGTAAACCAGTGTAAAGACAGTTTTAGTTTTGCTTTCACTTGTATGGGTGTTTTGCCTGTATGTATGTACCTGGTGTCCATGAAGGCCAAAAGAGGGCATAATATCCCTTAAAGTCACAGATGGCTATGAGATGCCACGTAGATGCTGGGAACTGAACTTGGGTCTTCTGTAAGAGCATTAAATGACTTTAACTGCTAAGACTTGAGTATGACTTCAAAACACCTTGTGTGTGTGCATGTATGTGTGGGCACACATACCACAGTGTTCATGTGAAGAGGATACTTTTGTGGAATTGGTCCCTTTACCTTTTTTTGTGGGTTCTGGGGACAAAACTCAAGGACTTTAACCTGCTGAACCTTCTTGTCAACATCTAGGACTTTGGATAATTATTTTATGAATTCTTGATTAGGCAACATGTCTGTATAATAAAATTCTTTCCCCATGTGTCTAATAGATCTCATTTATCCTTTTTTCTTAAGAAAAAAATGTCTGTTGCCACTGAGGATCCAGGTAAATGAAAACCCCCAATGTTTTGTCATTTCATTCACACTGTTTGAAGAAACTTTAATCAGCATCTATACTCAGTTATACACAATAGGAACAAGCAGCTTGCTTACCATTAAATGCTTGCTGTAAGTGTGTAGGCAGAGGTGACTGGGAAAGTGTTGCTGCATGCTGAGTTCCCGGCTGTAAACTCTTTAGTAAATCTGAGAGGGAAACAGACTTGTCAGTTATCTTTACCATGTGGGCCCCCTTAACTCAAACTCAGTAAGACTCTGTCTTCTCTAATGCCGGCCTAAGCCCCAGCTCCAGAGTTTTCTAACACTACAGCACATACATGTAAAGAGTTGACTTATGTAAATACAGCCATGAGTATGCTAAGAAATCCCCCATGTTGACTTTCTTCTACATACTTCATAACAGAAATGCGGGTGGACGGTCCATTAGTTCATTTGAAACAGAGCCCCACTTACTCTGAGTTAGGCTGTGATGGAAAGCGGCTGAGGTAGATCCCGAGGTGGTTGTCACTCCAGCTGTGTCCGTTCCAAAGCCAAGTAGCTCCAAGGGAAACTGGAAGGGCATGGTCACTGGAACAAGGCCACCCAGCATCCCAAAAGGAGTCACAGTTTGATTTGTTACAGACAAAGGTGATGTCATGAGAGTCAGAGGTGAGGCATTAGCCAATAATGATGCTCCTGTTGTGGACTGTGTAGAAACCAGGGGTCAAAATAGATAAGAAATAAAGCATTGCACCTAAGTTGATTTAACATCTTCATGGATGTAAGACTGTGTCTTTATCTGTTCTAACAAATGAGAGAAAAATTAAGACTGAAGTGAAAAATATAATTCAGAGTTACTAATAATGCTTCTGAAAATCTGCAAACGACATTTGAAAACTTTTTTATGTATAGTTCTTGTATTAGCATTGTAGTTTGCTTCTTAGCTGTTCAATGCCTATTCTTGCTTGTAAGCCTCAATCTCCCTTTCTCTACTTCTCCTTCCAAAACTACAGATACCCCAGTCACTGAGCCGCCGCCGAGGACTCAGGTGCCTCCCCCTCAAGCCCCCTCGCTTCCCGACGCTCCGTCCCCCCGCCTGTCTTCTCCCGCAGCCGCCTTCTGCAGGCCGTTTCCACCAAGGAACGTATGTCTGCTATTCAGAACCTCCACTCTTTCGACCCCTTTGCTGATGCAAGTAAGGGTGATGACCTGCTTCCTGCTGGCACTGAGGAATATATCCATATAAGAATTCAACAGAGAAACGGCAGGAAGACCCTTACCACTGTCCAAGAGATCGCTGATGATTACGATAAAAAGAAACTAGTGAAGGCGTTTAAGAAGAAATTTGCCTGCAATGGTACTGTAATTGAGCATCCAGAATATGGAGAAGTAATTCAGCTACAGGGTGACCAGCGCAAGAACATATGCCAGTTCCTAATAGAGATTGGACTGGCTAAGGATGATCAGCTGAAGGTTCATGGGTTTTAAGTGCTTGTGACTCTGAAGCTTAAGTGAGGATTTCCTTGCAATGAGTAGAATTTCCCTTCTGTCCCTAGTCACAAGTTTAAAAACCTCACAGCTTGTATAATGTAACCATTTGGGGTCCGCTTTTAACTTGGACTAGTGTAACTCCTTCATGCAATAAACTGAAAAGAGTCAAAAAAAAAAAACCCTACAGATATGAATCACAGGGAGTAATTTGAGTCAATGTCCTGGGACTCCGCAGACTCTTTCCTGGCCCAAGGTCTACAGCTGCTGCTCCTATCTACTGTGCTTTCATCACGGCACCTGACACAGATGAGGCCCCCTGAGCACTCCTCATCCTTGGTCTCACCTGTGCTTCCCCAGAGCTGCACACTTCTCAATCTATACCACAAAGGGCGCCAACTGAAGCCTCCCACAACATTCTTTCTCTCTTTCTACAACTCCACTGTTATTTCTGCATCTTTCCCACCTCCCAGTCATAATCTAACCTTATTTGTAATCCTTTTCAAAAGTCAATACTGAATGACAACCTTCATTTTCCACACTATCTCTCCAGAACCACTAAAACTGGTTTTCATTACATCACTTTTCTGAAATCAGACTTTCAAAGTATAAAGCATTTTCTCAATTCTTTATGTGAGTTTTGAGGTCCTGAGTGATGAATCAGAAATCTGCTAATGTCGATGTGCTTCTATGGGAAACTAGTTAAGTACACTCAAATAAATATATTTGAGCTAATTCAGTATTTCCAATGGCTTTCTATGCGACAAGATTTTTTCCACTTTTGATATTTCTTCATGATGGGCACTTATCATCAACATTATTAAACACATCCAACTTTCTCAGACGCAAACATTACATACTACAGTCCTGCTACTGTAGTTTTCTTTTGTAGACTACAATGCTTCCTCAGCTGTGGTCAATAAAACAGAATTTTATTTCCTTTTTTTTTTTAATTTAGAAACTAGAGAGATGGTCAGTGGAGGTGTCACACGCCTTTAATTCCAGCACTTGGGAGGCAGAGGCAGGCGGCTCTCTTTGAGTTCAAGGCCAGCCTGGTCTACACAGCAAGTTTCAGGCCAGGTAGAATTTCCAAAAAGCCTTGTCATTCTTTTCTTTCCTTCTTTCTTTTTTAAAGATTTATTTATTTATTATACTTATTGTATTTATTATACCCAGTGTTCTGCCTGTACACCAGAAGTGGGAATCAGATTTCATTATAGATGGTTGTGAGCTGCCATGTGGTTGCTGGGAATTAAGTTAGGATCTTTGGAAGAGTAGCCAGTACTCTTAACCTCTGGGCTATCTCTCTAGCCCCAAAAAGCTTTTTTCTTAAGTTAATGATACATATTAGATATTGTTGGTTTGTGTGCTATTTCTACCAAAAACATCATTAATTAAAGGTTGATGTTTTATTTATTTTTCAAACAGCATCTCATTATGTATCTCAGGCTGGCTTGGAACTCATTACGTAACATAAAACAAACAAACAAACAAACAAACCTTGAAATCCGAGTATCCCAGCCTCAGCCTCTTAACTACGATGATTACAGGCATGTCTCAGATACCACCACACATGGGAAAGGTTAAAGGTTTTATTTCGTAACATGTAAGAAAATATATGGAACTTTCCCATACATATGTGGCACCCCAGGGTTAACACCACTGCTGAACAAAAAGTGAGGTCACTCTCAAGAAGTCATCTTATTTAAGTTCCACAACTTCATTTCTCCACTCTGCGCATCTCCTCTGTTATTATAAGCTCAGTTCTGACCTGTCACCTCAACTTTAATCCTGTGAGCCAGAGTTTAGTGAGTATCACCACATGGGTTTCTAACACTCAGCTAGCCTGACATGTCCAAACTGGACTCATCTGGTCCCCACCCTCCACTGTCTTGCTATCAGCAAGCACTTCTTTTTCCAGGAGTTTGGGACATCAACCTTAGTCTGCAGGCCTCATAAACTAATGAGAGTTTCTTCTTCACCCAACCTTCTCTTTCCACCCAAGCAGTAATCCTCAACACTTTGTTACAGACACCCTGAAGAGTGGCCAGCCCTTCTCTCTACTATACCTCTTAAGATACACAGTGGGTACATTTAAGAAAAAATATCCAGTTACAAACAATACTGTCTTAAAGTGACCAGGATAAAAAGGATCCCGTATCAGTTTAAAAGTAAGCAAGAATGCGGGTTTGAGATATGGCTCAGTGGCTAGGGGCACTGGCTGTTCTTCCAGAGGTCCTGGATTCAATTTCTACAACCACATGGTATGGTGGTGGCTCACAACCATCTCTAGTGTGATCTGATGCCCTCTTCTGGCATAAAGTCGACAGAGCACTCATGTACATTAAATAAATAAATAAATCTTAAAAAAAAAAAAAGGTAAGCAAGAGCTGGAGAGATGGTTAAGAGCACTGACTGCTCTTCCAGAGGTCCTGAGTTCAATTCCCAGGAACCATCTGGTGCTCTCTTCTGGACTACAGGCATACATGCAGGCAGAACACTGAATACATAATAAAAAAGTTTAAAAAGTAAGCAAGAATGGTTCCTTCATTTTAGACATAAGTCTATTGTTGTCAAGATAATCTCCAAGGTTGTGCCCCAAATTTTCTCTCAGTGAAAAACAGTAAATAACGCAAATGATTGAACCTTTTAAAGCCTTTCTCCAAGAGTCTAACTGAAGCATTACAACAGATAGAGAACATAAATTAGGAAAAATTCCAAATTTTAAAAATAATTTGAATGCCAGCAATTAAAAAATATTTTATAACTAATATTTTATACTTGTTAAGAATTTTTCAAACCTAATTTTGTTTATGACTAAGTTAGAATTACCAGGTGACCTCAATGTTACACTGACATTTAGGCGTTTAGGCACTTTCAGAAGTAGAAAATTCCACTTTTATAATATTTGGGAGCATAGAAAGGCTGTCAACATTGGCTAGATAAGCAGACTATATAGTGTCCATAATCAGACATGTTTTTTATGAATGGAAACTGCTTTCCTCAGGTAGGCACCTGATCCTATAAAGCTACTCATTCTGTTTGGTGAGACAGCTGTTTCCTATTCACCTAGAATAATATTCTGATATGTAGCCAGGCGGTTCTTCTGGTTAAAACCTTCCAACAGGTTCCCTTCTTCACAAAATAAACCTCAAATCCTTACTGTCCCTGATCAGGCCCCCTTGACCTAGTGTAGGTTTATCCCCATAGTTAGGTCACACACACACGGGCTTTCATCTCAGGTTTTTTTTATATTCATCTCAGCATTTTTATATTGCAGTTTCCTCTAGCTCATACCAATTTCCTGTCTTCTTTATGCATGGCTATGCCCTGTTATTTCAACTCTCAGCTCAAATAAAATAGTATTTCCTTTAATAGGTCTTCTGTAGTCCCTTATGTTAGCAACAATCAATTTTTAACATTTTTTCATAGCACATGCTTCTTTCTTTTTAAAATAAAACTGATATTTAGCTTATCTAGAATATATGCTCCACAAGAGCAGATGTAGTATGTTATTCACCCTGGTTCCCCAGCACATAGAACAGAGCCTGGCACATGGCACTCAATTTGCTCACTGAATGATGGCTTTTAGAGTCATAAAGTAACAAATACAAAGTAAGTTGAAGCGCAATAAAGAGGAAGACCGTTCTGTAAGGAAAGTAGACAGAGCTTGGATTTAGGATATTTTCACTCTCAGCCTTTGTGTGTGTGACCCATCTTTTCCACTGTGCTGTGGCTAGCACTGCAGATGCCTTGTAGACAGGAAATGCAGGCTTCACAAGACCGGACACCAAATGTACTCCCCTCATGAAGGAACATCGCTTTAAGCACCTGTGTTTAATAATACCCGGAGGCCACAAACAGCTGAGAAGGCTTCAGAGCTGCTATGTCATATGAAAACAACTACCAGTGGCAGAGGCGACGTGACATTAATCAACTGTTGACTTTTTCTTTAGTCAAACCAGTAAGACAGAAAAACAGACCAAAGAAAGCAGGAATCTTGGGGTTTCCAAGTCATACAGTGACCCAAGAGTGGAAGAGTACCAGGAAGGAACTTGTCAGAAACATGCATTTTTGTCATGCAGCTTTCTTGCTGACAGATCAACTATTCTTAAGACAGTGAATAGCTTCTTTTAGGATAAATGATAATCAAATACAAGATGGTCAGGTAGATTTTAGAGATGAAAAAAGGTGAAGGACAATTTAACCAGACCCTTGAAGGCAATGACATAAAAAACCGACACAAAGCCAATTTTTAAGTATAGAAAACTCCCTTACCATTTTATAAGAAAGTAAATGAAGTCATAACTCTGATAATGAAACTAATACTTATGTCATGGAAGATTTAACCAAAATCTGATTACTATTTCAGCAAAATGGTACAGCTAAGAAGAACTGTAATTCTTATTTTCATAATGAAAATGACAAGGTAACATAATGGTAACATTCATGAAATTAAGAGTTTGTCATTCATTTCTTCATTCTTTTTTGAGACAGGGTCTCCCTATGTAGTCCTGACTGGTTGGGAACTCACTATGAAGATAAAGTTAGACTCAAACTCACAGAGATCCACCTGTTTCTGCCTGGTATTGAAGGTAAGCCACACCATACCTGGTTGTTATTATATGGTGGTGCATGTTTATAACCCTAGTAGTGGCCTTGTCAAAAGTCTTGTCTCAGAAAGAACAAAAGTATGGATAATAGGGAGGTATGAGGCCAAGAACTATCACTTTTTTTTAGAATTCCATTTCTTTTTTTCCTTTGACCAAATTAAAGGTTAATTTTAGAAAGGATCGCCGTTTTAGCAAGTCTGAACATTAGTAAAGACTAATTCACAAATTATCTATAAGGAACAAGTGTAACCAACAACCCCCACTATCAGCATTTGAGCTTCGCTGTTCACCTCTCCCCCTTTGTCTTTCCCGCTCTCTTTGAGATACGGTATCACTAGCTTGCCTAGGTTGGTCTTAAACTTACGGGCTCAAGTGATCGTCCTGACTCCTGGGCTAGGATGCAGATGACGAACACTCACTCAGCTTTATTTCCTTATTACGAAAAGATGTTTAAGAGACTAAACATCCATATGTTTAGTAAACTGAACTTGTTCTACATTAGTATGCAATCTTGAACCCATGTGAGTAGAAGAATGATAACTTGGTATTATTAAGTGTATTCAACACCAAGTCTTACACTATACTAAACTGCAAGAAGCCCCTACAAATAGTAAGGGGAAAGCTTGTCATTAAATTCCTAATGCACAAAAACTGGAGCAGCATGAAGTTACAGCATTGCTGTAGACAACTCATTTCCCAAACCAGAGTCATGTTCTTAAAGACTTAGGACCTAAGCACTTGTATATCATAAAATATATTTATAATGTGACATTGTATAAGACAGTTTTTTTTAAGAACAGCCTTAAAATACCCTACATATGAAACGTGGTGGGCCCAGGTGGTTTTTATTTTGTCTCTAAATTTGCTCACAGTGACAATGTATTACTCCCAGAAGGGGAAAAAAAATCACACATCATTAATGTGAAGAATTAAATCTTTGAAAGCCTCAAAATATAGTGAAGGTAGAGAAATGAACACAATACAAGATGGCATACAAGTTGGAGCCAAGAAATAGATGAACAACAAATTAGATGTGCTAGTCCAAGGCTGTCACCCAGCAGCTTATGCTGCAATAGCCTGGGCAGCAGAATGAGATCCTCTCTTTAAAAAGAACAAAGTTCTCAGAATAACCTAAGTGGGGTGTGGCAGCACATGCCAGGAATCTCAGTTTCAGGGACAGGTAGGGGTACAGCAGGTCTGGGCCAGTCTGACCTATATACAAATGTCCATTGTCTAAGCAAAGCATTGGGTCAGAAACAATTACCAAACATAGAATAATGCAGTCTTTGCTTTTTTTTTTTCTTAAAAAAAAAAAAAAAAAACTTCTTAAAATGACATTTCTTCTTGAGTTGGGAGAACTATGTTACCATGTATGTGTGCATAGGTCAGAGGATGACCTTCCGGAATCTGTTCTCCTTCTACTGCCCGAGTTTCCAGGGATCAAACTCAAATCATTAGGCCTGGCAGCAGGCACTGTTACCCATTCAACCATCTCGCTGGCCAAGAATAAGATATTCTTGAGCTGAAAAAATAGCCAGGTCTGAGGCTCATTATGTTCTAAGTACGAAAATTAATGAAAACTAGATAAACATAGCTATAGTCTAAGAATACTGGGGTTTAAAGGTAAATTTTCTAGCTAGTTCAGCAGACAAAAGACATTACTTACATGGAGAATAAAATAATCCTAAACACTAAGCAATGAATTTGAAGTGGAAGTCTCCCCTCATGTGTTACAACACAGAAAGGAGAGATTAAGTCTAAGAGAGCAATGGTGAAGTAAATACCATCTATGCCTCTTCTAGCAAAGACCTTGGCTAACAGAGAGAGGCACGCTTACACTAAAACTTGACAAACCATTGGGAAACTATGGTATGCAGGTATTCCAACATTAAGTGGACAGAATTATACATGTATAAATAAAAAGTTAATGTAAAATAAAAATTTGGAGAGGATAAAATTTTAAAGAAAAGACAAATGTATAAATTTGATTAAATAAACAAAAAAAAAAAGCTGGATCAATGGTTAAGAGCACTTGTTCTTTCAGAGGACCAGAGGTTGCTTCCTAGCACTCAAGTCAGGGCTGACACCTGCCTGTTAACTCCAGCTCCAGGGATCAGTCGCCCTCTCTGGCCTTCTTAAGCATTACACCCAACATGCACATAATGCCCCCATACACATTTATAAAGACAGAAGAAGAGGGAGACAACTGAATATGTTAAATTTCTGCACTAATACTTTTTGTTCTTGCTTTTAGTAAAAGAGATTGCGAAGATTTTTTACCCTCAACAGGGTATCATACAGCCTATACTGGCCTCAAACTTGACTGCGTAACCAAGGATAACTTTGAACTTCTGGTCATTAGGCCTCTACCTCTCAAGAGTTGGAATTGGGCCGGGCGATGGGGGCGCACGCCTGGGAGGCAGAGGCAGGCGGATCTCTGTGAGTTCGAGACCAGCCTGGTCTACAGAGCTAGTTCCAGGACAGGCTCAAAAGCCACAGTGAAACCCTGTCTCGAAAAACCAAAAAAAAAAGAGTTGGAATTGTAGGAGTGTGCCAGCATGTCTGGCTAAGAGAAAAAGTTTTAAATATAAATTCAAGTTCTGTTTTCCAAAACAAACGTTAAGGTAAATCTGAGTCTTTTCCTGATATTGGGGACTGAACCTGGGGTTTCACACGTGTTATAAAGACACTGGGCTAACAACCCCAAGTTCCCATCCTACCTTCTAAAGTTTTTATTTTTAGCAAGACTTTGTTGTGCAGCCCAGGTTAGCTTAGAATTCCCTGTATATAGCCCAGGCTGGCCTTCAACTTGAGTTCTTCCTGCTTCACCCTTCTGTGTGCTAGGATTACAGGTATATGGCACCATATACAAAGATTAATGATACTTGGTTGAAAAAAATAAAAAACACACATCCCAACAAAAACCTCACCCAGCACTATGATGTCAACACTGAGAACAATCCATGGGCATAGCTGTTATCAGCCTAGCATAAGCACATTCTATACATTGTATATGTCACATGGGAAGTCATTAAGGTGACTTAAGAAGCTTGCTCAATCTTACATTTATCACATCACATACATACCTGCACACTGGCTGTTACCACTGAAGACCCTGAGGCAGAGGTTGGTCTATGTGGAGTAGACAACGGTTTAGTAGCACCCTGTGTTCCACTTCCTGTTCCCCCAGATAGACTAGTCCTATTCGCTCCACTTGAGTTAAGGTTGCTACCTCTGCTGGCAGGTACATTCATTGGAATTCCGCTCAAGCTGTTCTTCCCAACAGTTCCAGTGGATGATGAATTTGTTAATTTAGAAGGGGTCTGAAGAGTTTTTGTAGATGGAAGGCCAGAAGTGCGATTTGAGGGCAACAAATTCAGAGTGGGAGACTGTCTGCTGATGTTCATTCCACTGGGCTGTTTATGGACGGGGTTGTTACTTGAGGGATGGCTACTCTGGGCTACTAGTGTGTTTGGACTGGAAGAAGTCGGGCATACAGCAGGCTTGGGAGCTGGGTTGGATTTAGAAATAAGTTTAGTTGATACTGAAGGCTTAGCTGACAGAGAGGGCTTGGGTGAGGCAGAAGGTTTAGGTGAGGACAAAGGTTTGGGGGATGTGGCAGGTTTGGGAGATGCAGCAAGTTTGGGAGATGCAGCCATTGAGAAGGGAGATTTGAAACCCTGGGTGGAGATTTGTGACACCATAGCCTTGGCTAAATAATTACTGGAGGTAGTGGTGCTCGGTGCTGTCCTAGAAACCAGGGGGTGGGGCCCCTGAGACCCATTTCCAGGTGATGGGGTAGACAAAGGGAGGCGATGATACATCAGTGGCTTATCTGAAGTCTTGAGTAGTTGGGACGAACAGGAAAGCTGGGGGTTATTACTTAATTTCACCACTGGGTTGGTCTGTGATTTACTAATGGTGGCTTGTAATGGAGACACATAGTTCTGCTGGACAGCTGAGTGCTGGTGCACCTTTGTTGCTTGTGTTAACGGAGAAACATCTTGGGCCTCTGATGTTCCCAGAGCATGAGAGGAGGCAGCAACTTGGGCTTGGGAGGAGGAGACATGAGTCTGAGAAGAGGAAGAAGCATGTATCTGGCTTGACCTTTGCAGTCCTTGCTGGAGTAGCCTGGCTGGCAAAGGTTCTAAGGAAACTTTAGGGTTCTGAATTGAAGAACCAGCAATAAGGCCTGAAGAAATGCCCGTATGAGCTAAATCCTGGGGTTTCTTTGGTACTGGCCCCGTGTGACCAGCAATAAGACTTGATGAGTGTGCAGTCTGAGTAGAATCTAGTTTTTTGGGAGTAGCCAGTGGTAACTTACTCATGATACTTGCTAGTTTTTCTTCTCTCAGTCCTGGACGAGGCTTTGTAGTTGGCACATTTAGCCTTGAGCCAACTGAGGGGCCCTTGTTCCCATTGTTGATGGCAGCTAAAGCTTCAGATACAAGATCCAGTGAAGATGAGTGGAAAGAAAGGTCTTCATCCAGGGAGTCATCGAGGCAGATGGTTTCTTGGACTGGTGCTGAGCTAGAGCTAGCTGAGGCAATGATGGATGTGCTGGAGCTCGTGGAAGGACCTCCAACTGAAGCCACCAAAGATGCAGGAGCCTTTGGGTCTTTTTTCGGGCTACATTCCTAGCACAAGTATCATTATATTGGAAAAAATACAGAGAGTTAATTATAAATTTTAAACTTAGTTTTTACAAGATTAAGAAATTCCTATGATAACTAAAATTACTTTTTGGCTGTTTTTTTTTTTTTTTTTTGACACAAGTTTGTTTATAGCCCTGTCTGTCCTGAAACTCCCTAAATAGATCAGGCTGGACTTAAACATACAAAGATCCATGTGCCTCTGCCTCTTGAGTGCTGGTATTAAAGACCTGTGTTACTGTACTGGGCCTCTCTCTCTCTCTCTTTTTTTTTTTTTTAGCTAGAAATCTAGAGAAGACTACTGAAAACAAAATTGAGAAGACGGTACTCTAACCAGCTCTCCTCATAACACAGTGTGTGACACACTATGCCATTATGTCCTTGCAAGTCATCTTACCAGATCCTGAAACTGGGGCTGAAGGGCAGTGACTGAGGGAGACATCACTCGTTAACTCTACCTCCATCAAATTCAGAACTCATTTCAATCCCAGCTTCCCAGAGCTTTTACTTTTCTGGTGCTCAGCAGGGACTTTGCCTTCATATCAAGACTTGAACTCTTGTCTAGTAAGGTTTGCTGGTGCGGGCTCTCATTCCTGTTTCCTTGCATTTCTATAGCTACCGACCACCAGGACATAGGGAAACTACTGAATTATCCAACTATATTTAAATCATATTGCTACTCATTATGATGAACATTACTTGTAATTTATCAAATATGTGTTTAGTGTCTCCTATGAGTTAAGGCTCTGTTCTAAGGAAATAAAGATATTAGTAATTAAAGTGCTAAACATCTAGGTGAATAACGTCTTGTTAACAGATTGTCTTGTATAATCTGTTAAATTAACTGTCTTGCCAGGCGGTGGTGGTGCACACCTTTAATCCCAGCACTCGGATCTCTGTCAGTTTGAGGTCTGCCTGATCTACAAAGTGAGTTCCAGAATAGCCAGGGCCATTACACAGAGAAACCCTGTCTTGAAAAACCAAAATAAATAAATAAGCAAATAAGTAAATAAATGAATAAATTTTCTTAAAATTCGAGGAAGAGTTAAGAGAATTATAGTTTTAAGTATTCAGAGTAAAAAAAACATTAGTAAGTCAAAGAGCAACTGTTTATTTGTTGGGAGTAATATAAAGTACTAGACTAACTTTATGTTTAAGATAAAGACAAAACTACTACACAGATCAATACATCATTTTAGGGGCTCTACTAATTCCTTGGAAAGAAAAAGTCCCAAACCCAGAATCTCATATATTGATGTGTACAGCCACATCACTTACCTTCAGCATAGTGGGGAAAGAACGAACAGGAAGGGTCTTTACCATCACCTCCTAGGGTGTTACAGTAAGTAAGCTGTTAAGAATGCTTTACACTCTAACTTCCATAGCACTTGTTCTAAATCTCCATCCTAAGAACTCCATTTTGCAAACCTCACTACTGATAGAAGCACTGGTATAATCCCATTAGGGTCCCACTGCTGGCTAAAATGAGAGGGTAGCACATGACACATATGCTTGCACATGTGGACAATCCAAGTATACTATTTACTCCACCATTAGATACAGTACAGGACTGAAGTGGGGCGGTAATAGCAAAGGTATTACCAATACAAAGTTTCTATTTCAATTATTTTTGGGGAAGGCAGAGTCTCATATATCCCAGGTTAACCTCCAACTCCCTATCAAGCCAAGGATCATGCTGATCATTCAATCTTTGCTTGAACTTCTGATTCTACTGCTCTCTCTACCTCTTGAGTACTGGGATTATAGTCATGCACTACCATGACTGTTTTATGTGATGTGACGGCTTCACGCATGCTAGGCAAGTACTTATCAAATGACCTATATTCATAAACCAATTATGCCTGCTTTTTAGGATATTTTTATTACATTTTCCACTTCAAATATTAATTTTGGCAGTGAAGGAATGGAGGAAGGCTCACAATACAGCTTCTCCTAAACACTGTTAAGATTATCCTATATTCCTTGTTTTGGGGCTAGGAACAGGGTGAGACAGGGTCTATGATTCCCTGAGTGCCCTGAAGTTATGTTTGAGACTGGCCTCAAACTTGCTGCAATTCTTCTGCCTCTGCTTCCAGAATGCTGGAATTACAGGTAAGTACCAACACACACGTCCAGGTACTTTATGTTCTAAACTAACAAACCTACCACTTATTTGTGGTGGATGCCCACTGACTCTAACCTGTACTAATAAATCCCCTTACATATTCTATATTTCAGACAGTAAGCTCTTGATTTTTTTTGGTTTTGTTTGTTTATTGTTGTTTGGGGCTTTTTTTTTTTTTTTTTTTTTTTTTTTTTTTTTTTTTTTTTTTTTTTTTTTTTTTTTTGTGGTGCTTGTTTATGCCCAGGGCCTCTGACATGCTGAATATATGCTCTGCCTGAAATCCACCTAGAGCTTTTATGCCTGACTTGTGCTGTAAGTAGGTAAGATGTGGACCATTATACGGCACAAAATCTGCTTTTACCTGCTGCCCTGGGTCACTGCTAAATCAGTAAATTACTCTGCCACCTTGTGCAAGTAATGCAATTTAAACTCCGAACAAAGGGGACATTTTCAGGCAGGACAGTCTTTCTCCAATCTAGAACCTTTGGCCAAGACAGACAATTCTCTCTGCTGGTATGCAGATGCTCCCCTCCCTGTCATTAATTAAATACGTCCTTTTAGAAGCTTCTCCACACGGGATTCTTTTCTATCTCTGACTACTAACCCTAGAAAACCCTACCTGCCATATTCTGAGAAGACAGTGAAAAGAAACCATAAGGCGATAGGTAGTCTCTCCAAGGGCAATGAAGGCCTCAGCAGCAGGCCACCACTTTCTTTGTATTTATAATTTTAGCTATTTTTTTTGGGGGGTGGGGTGGGGACAGGGTTTATCTGAATAGCCCTGGCTGTGCTGGAACTTGTACTGCAGACCAGGCTGGCCTTGAACTTAAGAGATCCACCAGCCTCTGCCTCCCAACTGCTAGGATTAAAGTCATATGCAACTATGCCCAGTTATTCAAATGTTATAAAGAACACTTGTTACATTTTATCTAATATTTCTTTCTTCTATTGTTTTTATTGAGCTATATACATTTTTCTCTGTTCCCCTTCCTTCCTCCCCTCTTCCACGACCCCCATGCTCCCAATTTACTCAGGACATCTTGTCTTTTTCTCCTTCCTATGTAGACCCATGTGTGTCTCTCCTAGGGTCATCTTTGTTGTCTAGGTTCTCTAGGTTGTGGACTGTAGGCTGGTTTTTCTTTGCTTTAAGTCTAAAAGCCATTGATGAGTGAGTACATATGATATTTGTCTTTCTGAGTCTGGGTTACCTTACTCAGTATGTTTTCTTCTAGATTCTTTATCCAATATTCCTATGCAGAAATAATGAATGCAAATCTCCACAGCTCCACAACAATCTACTCCTCAAATGGACTTTTATGAAGTCGAAAACAAGCAATGTAGCATAGCACCTATTAATCTTTGCTAAATATCATGTGTCCTTTCCTCTAAGAATTTATCCCAACACTCACCATTAAGGACCAACTACAGGCTTGCTGGATTCTTACCTTGACTTTGGGTTTTGACGCAGGAATCACCTTTTTCTTTGCTCTAAGATAAAAGATTAAAACAAAGGTCATTCAGGAGTAGTTACATATTAGGAATTAAAGTAGACTACCTTAATTCTTTCCACTATTTAGAAAACTCTTTGAAGGAAGTAACAACTCAGCTTGCATGGGAATAGTCAGCAATATTTTTTTTAATTCAGATGGACTAAAAGGCTAAATAATTACTAAAGAAAGAAATATAAATAGAAAAATAAAAGCTACATGTAAGTACATAAAACATAAAATGACTCAAAACAGGTTAGCCTCAGGAGACTCATTTCAATGGATTGGTGAGAACTCACAATTTATTTGTAGGGAAACATCTTCAGGATATGGCATACTCAAATCAGGATGAGTTATTAATGACTTAAGAAAAAATTTAAGGTTTTATTAAAAATTATTTTTAATTGCAAAAATAAAAAAAATTGTTAGAATGATAACAAATTAACAAATTAATTAAAAGGCAAGAAGGAAGTTTTGTGAGTTTGAGGTTACCCTGATCTACATAGTGAGTTCCAGGCCAGCCAGGGTTATGTAAAACAAAAACTTTGAACACTTAGGAACCAGCAGAAACACCTGTCAATATGCAGTTTCAGGAAAGCAACACTAATTCTCCATGCCTTTTTGGGAGGAAGCCATTAGAGCATTAAGACACATTTGCTAGCTGGTGGCACATGCCTTTAATCTCAGCTCTTAGAAGGCAGAAGCAGGTAGATCTCTGTGAGTTTGCAGCCTGGTCTATAAGAGCTAGCTCCAGGAGAGGCTCCAAAGCTACACAGAGAAGCCCTGTCTTGAAATTAAAACAAAACAAAACAAAACAAAAAAACCCCTCAAATTTACCTATCCTGTTTTCTGACTAAAAAAATAATAAAACACAAAGGTAGCAGTAACAATGGAACTATTTTTAAGAGCTGAGGAGATGATTAGGATTCAGCCCAATGGCAGAACACTTGTCTGGCATGTATAAACCTAGGCTCAGTGCCCATCACTGAGGGAGCCAGACACAGTAGCAAGCACTCATGATCTCAGCTACTTGAGAAGCAGAGGAAGGAACACTTGGAGGCCAGGAGTTGAAGACCAAACTGGGCAACAAATCAAGATCTTGTCTTAAAAGAGAAAATGAAGAATAACTGAAACAATAGATCTCTGATGATATATTAACAAAATGTCCTTTCTAAAACGAAAAATATCCATTTCTTTTGTGTACATAAAAGGAGAATAAGAATTTTGTAGTATCACTCCAAAATGATAATCTGATACCTTAATAGAATTAAAGGTACATTGAAGTGCTTAAATCATTTATAACTCACTAACTTAATATTTCAGTAACTTCTTTTTTAAATGCTGGAAATGGAACCAAGGGCCTTAGTGCATGGTAGGTAAGTCCTCTACCAACTGAGCTACATTCCAGTGGATCAATATGTACCCCCAAAACAAACACTAACAAAACATGACATGTTCCAGTGTATTAGGAGAATAAAGGTTCATTCTTTATTTATTTATATTTATTTATTTATTTTTTCGAGACAGGGTTTCTCCGTAGCTTTTGGTTCCTGTCCTGGAACTAGCTCTTCTAGACCAGGCCTGCCTCTGCCTCCCGAGTGCTGGGATTAAAGGCATGTGCCACCACCGCCCAGCAAGGTTCATTCTTTAATAAATTTCACTGTGGGCAGGTAGCTTAGTAGAAGAGTGCTTACCTAGCATATGCTGGACCTGTGTTTAATTCCTGGTATAAACATTTTTTAAAATTTGATTTTGTGAGTGACTGTAAGTGTGTGTATGGTAGAAACATGCCTTAAGGCAATACAGTGATCAGAGGGCAACTTTCAAGACTTGGTTTTCTCCTTTTACCATGGGTTTTAGGGCTCCAATTCAGATTCTCATTACAAGTGCCTTTATCCACTGAACCATCTCGCAGATCTAGAAATCTGCTTTATATTTTTACTATAGCCAGTTGTGCACAGAAGGATGAACACTGTAAGCTTGCAAGGCGGCGGGGGGGGGGGGGGGGGGGGGG
>NW_026067941.1:7028080-7039520 GCF_014885135.2 Alexandromys fortis | reverse complement strand
GGGAACTCACCAAGGCCAGCTGGCCTGGGTCTGAAAAGGCCTGGGTTAAAACAGGTCTCACTGAACATAGCGGACAATGAGGGCTACTGAGACCTCAAGAACAATGGCAATGGGTTTTTGAGCCTACTGCACGTATTGGCTTTGTGGGAGCCTAGGCAGTTTGGATGCTCACCTTACTAGACCTGGATGGAGGAGGGTGGTCCTTGGACTTCCCACAGGGCAGAGAACCCTGATTGCTCTTTGGGCTGACGAGGGAGGGGGACTTGATTGGGGGAGGGGAGAGAAAGGGGAGGCGGAGGTGGGGAAGAGACAGAAATCTTTAATAAATTAAAAAAAAAAAAAAGATCCAGGCCAGCCTGACCTACAAAGTTCAACCCTGTCTTAGAAAAACAAAAGGAAACACCCCAAAGAAGCCTTAACATGAATAAAAGCACATGTAGAAATCTAGAGCCAGCATTTACTCACGGAGCAGAGGTGAGATGATTATGTACACTCCGGCTTTCCTTAAAAAGCATTCTGGAAAAATTAGAAAGACAAAATTATTTTTTATAGCAGATAACATGGTAATTGCTTCACTTTTTGTTTTTGTTTTACATAAAAGATCTTGCTGTGTGGATCAGACTACCTTCAAACTGAGTATTATACTCAGGCTGACCTTGAACTCAAAATCATTAACCATTTGATTTTTACTTATTTATCAAGCAAAAGTAGTAACAACTTTATTTCTATGTATTCAGAATTTTTAACAAATCAATAGAAAAGGTTGTTTTTGTTACTTTAAGGATGATAGGTTGATAGCCTATTCTCTTAAAATTTCTCCAGCCAGGCACTGTGGCACATGACTTTAATCCCAGTACTCAGGAAACAGAAGCAAGCAGATCTTTGTGAATTCAAGGTCAACACGGCCTATTTAAACCCAGATGGCTTTGAACTCATAGAGATCTGTTTGCCTCTGTTTCCCACGTGCTGAAATTAAGAGGCATGCACCACCACAACTAGCAATTTTGTTTCTTAAAGTGGATTTCACAACATAGCCCAAGTTGACCTGGAATTCTCTGGTATAAACTTGCCTCAAACCTGCAGCCCTCTGTATATTCTCATTAGGGCTAGGTTATAAGTGTGTACCACATCTAGCTCTGTTCTAAATCTACCATGTGGTTCCTTTCTATCTGTTAAAAACTCCTCAAGTTTATAACCATTATCTACAGTCCTTTCTTCCTATTACTCAAAAGCAAAAAAAAAAAAAAAAGTTTGAATAAAAAAAAACAAAAAACATCTTTATATCCATCTTATTTCTAGTTCCACAAGATTTGTTTTGTTAAGTGCTGATGATCTGAAATACTATACACACACACACACACAAAATAGTTGTTTTTTGGGGGGGGTTGGTTTGAGATGGGGGTCCTCTTGATATACTAATGTTAAACATGTATGCTCATTTTAAATATTTCTTTAGATTATAATTTCCCCTTCTCTTTCCTCCCTCTAACCCCCCCAAACATAAGTTCTTAGCAAAATTGATCTGATGTATGTTTGTCTGCAAATATATCTTTTTTTTATTTTTTTATTTTTTTATTTATTACATATACAATACAGTGTTCTGCCGCCATGTATGCCTGCATGCCAGAAGAGGGCACCAGATCCCATTTTTTAGATGGTTGTGAGCCACCATGTGGTTGCTGGGAACTGAACCCAGGACCCCTGGAAGAACAGTCAGTGTCCTTAACCTCTGAGCCATCTCTCCAGCCCCTGCAAATATATCTTTATAACAACAAAAGTATATTTCTTACCTTGCCTGCATCCAGCCCTTAGGCCAAAGTGGCTTCACTTCTGTCTCCATGAAGGATTTAAGATAATCCTCAGCAGATTGGCTTTTATTTGGCTCTAATTCATAGCATCCCAATTTGATCTCAACAAGGTTACATAACAAAGTTCTAAACAAATTAAAAATATATACTGATATAAAAATGTGAATTGTAAAACTTAAAAAAGATTCAAAACAGTTATTTTTGAAGCACACAAATCTGGTGGCAATAAAGAATGTTAACTGAAGTATTCAGACTATGATAAGAGAAATAAGTTCTAATATTGATCATTCACTGCACTACAATCAACTCCCATCATGAAACAATGGCCTTTGGTACCTTTCTTTAGTGACCAAAGACTGAAAGGGATAGTTGTCTCCCTGGGGTAAAGCAAGCAGACAGTTCACACAAGTATATCACATGCTTGTCCTTATGCAAACAGAATGACTTCAGTCCACTATTAGAACAGCTGATAAAATGTATTATATGAAGACCAAGGCACCAGCCCCTGAGGCCATTACACTGGATTACTATTTTTGAGTATGTTTTCTTAGACACTAATCTTTGGTTGCTTCTGATCTAGTCCTCCACTTCTGGGGAATCTTCTCATTTCTTTGACTATAAATGAAGACTAAGAAAGCTCACCTAATGGTGTCATCCCAGTGGAATTTCTTTCGTGGGCCTATGACTCGTTTCCCTGGTTTCTCTTCATCATCATCTTCAGATCCATTTTTTTCCCGTTCTTCATCTGCTTGCACCCTAAAAAATGAATAACACTTTATTAAGCAGTTTTAACTCAGAATTCATGACCATAAAGTCCTTAAATACTTCAGTTGCTCATCCAAATGTTTACTTGAGACAGAACAGGGGGCAGTATTTCCACATGAAGCCAGTATGAAGTGGATGAGTAAATAAGTCCCTGAACTATAATACAGAGGTGCAGATGCTCAGCCTTTAGATCAAACTTCGTGTCCAGTCCCAGCTTAGTATAATTGGTTAAGAGGTGAAATGCTTTAAGCAGCATTAGGTTTTAGCTTTTTTATTTTTATTTATTTATTTTTTGAGACAAGGTCTCAGCATGAAGCCTAGGCTATCCTAAAACCTGGATCGCTCTGCTGAAACCTCCTAATTGCTGTTATTATAGGTACATCCTATTATGCCTCCCTTGGCTCTTGTTTTGTTCGCATCTATACACTAACCAGACAAAGCCTTTTGCTTTTGACAGCAAAGGCAGTTGAGTGGGAAGTGACACATCACTTAGAAAATATTCAATTACATCATTTTAACTGTATACACGGTGTCTAGAGAATGAGGACTACTTAAGAACATCAACTAAGCAGGGCAGTGGTAGTGCAAACCTTTAATCCCAGAGATCGGCAGGCAAAGGCAGGTGGATCTCTGTGAGTTTGAGGCCAGCCTGGTCTATACAACTGAATTCCAGGACAGCCAGGTCTGCACAGAAATCGTGTCTCAAAAAAAGCAAAACGCCAAAAACAAATGACAACAAAGCAAACAAAATAAAACCAAACAAAGAATATCAACCAAACGTCACTGTCAATTCTAAACCAGCCCAAACCAGAGGTACATACTTGGCACACTTGGCTTGACTACGAGCCTGGCAGTCCTCCTGGTATTTAAATAGCTGTTCGGGCATGACGTTGCTAACAGCCAACTTCAATTTTTGCAGAGGTTCCCTTAAACGATCATCCTGAAGGGGGAAATATATTTGGAGTTTTTTTTTTTTCAAATATAACAAAACTTACTCTATAAGCAGAACTTCAATAGGTAAAATCACATTTTACATACTGATTATAGACCTGAAATGTTATCTAACATGACATTTCTTCTACAGCCCCGACTTGTCAAGGTACACTGGAAGAAAAATTACATTGACTGTGTTTTCCACTACACTAAGCAGAGTCCCAGTTTTTGCCTGCTGCCCCAGAAACAGTGTTCCTTCACATTCTTAAGAATGAGTCCAAATTTTGGCCAATAAGTTTTATGAATGAATTATAATACAAATAGAAAATGGGACTGATATTGCCGAGACTACTGTTTAACTCCTGGTGTTGATATATAGCCAAGGAAGACACTATTCTAAAATACTACAACACACAATCTGCTCTGGTGACTACCAACAGGATGTGGGCAACCTGTTCTCCCAGTTACTGCTAGCAATTATAACTTATGATGCAAACAAAACTTAAATTCAAGGCCAAAAGAAAGAGGAAACTGAGAAACTCTTCTCCATATGGGTTCAGCTTAGAAAGGAAAATAAGAATTTTGTATCTGACAGCTCAAGTCAGCCAACAGCATTTTCATCTTACAAATAACATATACTTAAGTGCTTAAAACCTTCATCATTGTCATAGGCCCAGAAATATCTTAATTCTTTCTTCACTAAAGCAAAAGGATTTTGCTTTTTATAATGTAGACTGAGATTCAGACATACTAAGCAAGTCTTTACTTAAGCTTTACTATACCCCAACCCTTAACAAGTCATTATATCTTTTGATAAAAGATGTATTAGAACATAAAAATTATGACTAGAAACCTATGCTATAGATACTAATTAATAAACTAAGCATGCAGGGGGCTGGAGAGATGGCTCAGTGGTTAAGAGCATTGCCTGCTCTTCCAAAGGTCCTGAGTTCAATCCCCGGCAACCACGTGGTGGCTCACAACCATCTGTAATGAGGTCTGGTGCCCTCTTCTGGCCTGCAGACATACACAGACAGAATATTGTATGCATAATAAATAAATTAAAAAAAATAAACTAAGCTTGTAATGGTATCTGGAATAAAAATCTTAACCCTTATTATCAAGATTTCTTGAAGAATTATCTAGTTAAGATGACCCTGGGAAATTTTAAATATCCATCAACAGTGAAACTAAATGAGACACACTCATATGGTAGAAAGCTATAGACACATCAGTAGAAATGGATTTCTACTATATGTCAACATACAGCTGAAGTACAATATGGTGTTAGAAAGCAATATAGAGAAGAAAACAGTTTGTTTATATTTATATGAAGCTCAAACAATGTAAAGCTCCTAATACAATGGATATAAGTGGTATGACAGAGCTTATATAAAGACCAACAAAGATAGATGGTACCTTTTTCTTACAGCCAATGGGATATTATATAACTTCAAACATGAAACCTCAGATGTTTCTCTGAAAGTATTTTGTTGTTATTTTGTTATCATTTTTTTGAGGCAGGGTCTCACTATGTAGCTCTGCCTATCTTGGAGCTCATTATATGGACCAGGCTGGCCTCAAGCTGCCAGAGCTGCCTGGCTCTGCTTTCTGAGTGCTGGGATTAAAGAAGTGTACTACTACAGCTGGCCCTAAATATTTTATGATCTGGGGCTGGGGATTTAGCTCAGTTGACTGAAAGTTTGCTTAACATGCATTAAGTCCTAGGTTTGACTCCTGGAAAAACATAAAACCAGGTGAGGTGAGGCCAATCACGGTTGTGCATGCCTTTAATCTCAGTATTGAGGAGGTAAAGGCAGGCAGGCCATCTAATCTATATAGCCAGTTCCAGGTCAGCCAGGGCTATCCAGATTCTGTTTCCAGAACCCACATGGAGCTAACCACAATCCTTAACATCAGTTCCATGGGAGCCAATACCCTCTTCTGGCCTCTGTGAGCACCATCAACAATCATGGTATACAGATGTACATATAAGCAGAACACCCAAACAGAAAATAAAAATTAAAAACATAAATTAACAAAAACAGGCAAGGTGATGAAGGCCTACGATCCTAGTACCCAAATGTAAACCCTGCACTATTTGGGCTCGTCTAAGACAAAATACCTCCTCAAAAAGGGGGAAAAAGGGTTTCATACTACACAAAAGGGTGTTTTTCTGGGCTGGTATTACGGTGCATACCTTTACACTGCTGGTGGATCTGTGAGTCTGACAGAAATCTACTGTACATTATGAGCTCTAGGCCAGTCAAGTCACGGCCACATAGCAAGACCCTGTCACAAAACAAAACACAAAGAAAAAACCCCACTAAAAAGTTTTTCTACTTCTAGTTCTATTTTATCAGTTACCCATTTTTGTCATTTGAATTTTGGTTCCAATTGCCAATATCTAAAGTTGCCAGGAAAGACACAAAATATGAGACAGAAACACATTTTTTTTTTGTTCATTAACCTGCTTAATCAAGAAGGAACTATAATTTTTCAACTCAAAAGAAGTCTTTGTTAACAGATATTGGTGCCTTAATAAAGAATCCTGGTTTTTATACCTACTACATTGACTTTATAGACAATCCCTTCAGAATCAGTACTTTTCATCTAAAGCTATCAACTATCGATGTAAATATTTTTTATTTAAAATTTTGTGTGAGGGTTATCTATGGAGTTGTTTATGCTGTGGAAAATTTCTGGAATTCAGAGGACAGTTTTGTCAGGCTTGCTCAACAAGAGCCAGCTGATCCGTTTCGCCAGCCCCAAAGAAGAGGCTCCTAATCACCTTTAGTAATAAATACCCTATGGTTATTAAACACATGTAACAGGACTACAAAGTGATGAATGTGCAAAGATTCTTTTTTTTATAATTTTTTTTAGGATTTATTTATTCAGTGTTCTGCCTGCATGTATCCCTGCAGGCCAGAAGAGGGCACCAAATCTCAATTCAGATGGTTGTGAGCATATGTGGTTGCTGGGAACTGAACTCAGGACCTTTGAAAGAGCAGGCAAAGCTCTTAACCACTGAGCCATCTCTCCAGTCCTGTGCAAAGATTCTAAGCAAACATGTTGTTTACTGGTTACAAAACCGAAGATCTAGGTACTATTCTTCCACTTACCTGGACATTAAGATGTAGCTTCTTTAGACGTTTTACCAGTGTTTCCTTATTACATGGCACAAATGCTTCAAGATGGGAGTAAACACCACTACGAATGACAGGGCCTAATTCTTGTAGCTGTAACTCGATGCTGACCACAAAACAAAACAAAACAAAACAAAACACACAATAGTAAACATCATAAAATTCTTTTTTATATAGCATCTATATATAAAGCCAGAAATTAGCCAGGCGGTGGTGGCACACACCTTTAATCCTAGCACCTGGGAGGCAGAGGCAGGCAGATCTCTGAAATCGAGGCCAGAATAGTCTGCAAAGCAGGTTCCAGGACAGTCAGGACTACATAGAGAGAAACCCTGTCTTGAAAAATAAACAAAGCAAAAACAAAAGGAAGAAAGCAAACAAGTACAGGCAGGTATTTCTGAAACTACACTCCCAGAGTTCCTATAGTACTCTCCTTTAAAGTATCTGAAAAGACAAGGCCCTTTACACCCAGCTATGTGCACATGATAATTTCCTCATCTTTGTTTTCCTTTTATGCCTGTGACACAGCTGTTATTTAATAGTTTACTTAATTTATTGTACATAATTAGTTCTCACTTCCCTTTTGGGGACAGAAAACTAAATGTTAAATCTTTATTTTGTCTAGTAGCAATTTCTTTTTGATACTTCAGCCTGACTCCATCTTAAGTTTAGAATCTTGTTACAGGGTCGAAATAAGTTCCTTCCTGTTTTCTGTAAAACTTAAATTTGAGCATGTCTTTACCCTTTTCTGGAATTTGACATGTTCCACACCTGACCTCCACCCTGATTAAGATGTTCTGCCAAATAATTTTGAGACATTCTACCAAGTTCCTATGTAACCAAAAAAACCCCTTGGAAACTCCCTAGCCTTGCAGTCTTTTGGGCTATATAAAGCCCCAATTTTTTCTATGTTCAATGCTATTTTTCTCAAACCTGGCTTTAGGGAGACAGTCCTGTCTGACAGAAATTAAAGCTTGCTTAATTTGATCAAAAAGGACACTAAGGAAATCAACTGCTAAGTCCTCTGTATACTGCTATTCAAGTCAATGCTCACTCAAAGAGCACCAAGGAGATGGCATGGAGGTCTCTCTCATAGCAGTGTTTAGTAAACAGAATAATGCCCAGTGCAATCTGAGTGGACCAGAGGCAGTCAGAAGCTCGTTCTCTATTCGAAATGCCTGCTTCAGGGAACAGGGAAGAAAATCAAGTGAGCATATTGTATACTTGTTCATTCAGGTCAAATTCAACTATGGAAAAAAATGGTTAACCAAGAAATTAATCTTTTTCTCCTCAACAAAAGGAAGAAATGGTAAGGCCAATACACCTGGGTAATGTTATAGGATTACGCTATTTATTACAACAGGTACTCTGTCCAGAAGAGGAAAGTATGTGGGTTTAGGGTAGAGAAAAAAAGGCCAAAAATAATAATAAAGTGACTCTAAAGGAAAAACTTCAACTCTGTAGATTGTGTGTGTGTGTGTGTGTGTGTGTGTGTGTGTGGAGAGAGAGAGAGAGAGAGAGAGAGAGAGAGAGAGAGAGAGAGAGAGAGAGATGATTTAGCAGTTAAAGGCACTGACCCCCTTCCAGAAGATCAGGGTTTGATTCCCAGAAACCATATGGTGCCTAACAATTGTCTGTAATTCTAATTTCAAGGGATCTGATGCTTTCTTCTGGCCTCCTTGGGCACTAGGCACATGCATGGTGCAGTTACATATGTGCTGACAAAACACCCATACACATAAAATAAAAATAAAAACATCTAAGAAGAAACCAAAGTAGATGGGCTCCGCAACTCAGAGATTTGTTTGTGACAGACAGGGACGGAACTCTAATAGTGTGTTTACCTGTGTTGCCAGAGCACAAGGATGGGGCTCTTGACTCTGGGGGTGGGGGGGGATAGAGTGAAATGAAAAGAAAGGAGCGAGGGAAGGAGGGAGAGGAAAAAGTTCATCTAGTACAAGGGGAAAGAAAAAAAATGGCTAGTGAGATCAGATTATGGAATCTGGGACAACTCTGATGAGCAACAGCTGCACTGTCTAGTGCCTCTGGAGCTTAAAAGCAGTCATTAAGGGTGGCAGCACGAATGTGGAGTTACGCACCTCTTTCAAGCACATGCATTCAACTGAAAATCAGGGCCCAAACAAAGAACTCTTGTGCTACTCCAGGAGAAACACACTGTTCTGTTTGAGTCTACTTTTTAAGTATAACAGGTTATAACTAACTATAAGTACTGAAAAAAAAACCCTTTATCTCTATTATCTATTTAAAAAACAGGAGTCACAGTAACACTATTTGCTTGTATCTTCCTATCTGACGTTATAAAATGCCAGAGCAGACCTATTATTTTCATCATACATGTAAAATCTACTATCACATTTTGCCTAGTTCTGCCTGCAATCAACTGCATTCTTAAATCCTATAACCAACAGTTTAAACCTATGAGACATCCATTTACAAGTACAGTTTATTTGGCTACAACCTCCAAAAATGCAGCTTTATTAGTATCAAACTCTGAGTGTAAAATTGATAAACCTAAAAATCTGCTCATTTAAAAATAATTCATGTCATATATGAACCTTGATCTTTTTCTCCTATTTGATTTCTATAGGTTCCATATAAACTAACCGCCAAGATTTCTTTGGTTTTTCAAGACGGTGTTTCTCTGTGTAGTCCTGGCTGTCCTGGAAATCCCTTTGTAGAGGAGGCTGTCCTCAAGCTACAGAGATCGATTTGCCCTTACCTCCCAAGTGCTGGGATCAGGTGTGCGTCACCACCATGCCTGGGCTCTATGCCTGGCTCCAAGATTTCTATCTTGAACTTGTGGGGTTTAGGCCAGCCTGGCCACACATAATGGAGCCCAGGAGAGATTGGTCATGCATGGGGTCCAGGCAGCACTGGGTCCCAGGAAAAGCCATAAGATGGCACCACCCAGGAACAGACCATCCAAAAGAAATTCCTAACACTCCAGCCACTGTAGATAGGATCACCTGCCAGCATACACCCATCTCTTACCCCTAGACAATAACAATAACTCTGCATGAAAATGGAAGGAGCTACAAAACATTATTTTGAGTGAGGTCACAGACACAGAAAGACAATTATCACATGTACTCATTCATAGGCGGTTTTTAAACATAAAGCAAAGAAAGCCAGCCTACTAACCATAATCCTGGAGAATTTAGACAACAATTTTTTCATTTTTACTCTTTTATTTCAAAAAACGACTTGAATTTAGGGCCTCATAAATGCTTTGCAAGTGTATTATTGAGATTATTCCCACTCCAGGTTAAAAAAAAAAAAGATAAAAATCACTTACTCCAGAAGAATATTATTCATATCTTGTGTGAAGAATTTTTTTCTTCCTTCTTCATCAAAAAGTTTGGCAGCCTAGAGAAACATAAGGAAAACAGACAACATAATTCACAATAAACAGTTACTGACATAAATTATCTAACAACAATAGTACTACTACTATCAGTAGTATAGTATTTTACTATTATTTTATTTTAGCAGTAAAATACCACAAATTTTGACCCAATCAGGCAAAGCCATTTGAGATCCAAATCAAACAGGCTATCATGTATGACGGCTGCAGTTGGTAATAACTAATATACACTTGTGGCTTGAAAAGCACTTGAATACTTAAAATCAGTGCCACTGGGCTAAAGTTAAGTGACAACAGGGCTAGGCTCTTTTTCAGAGAGAAAAAGAAAAAAAAAAAAAAGCAAAGTTAGACCCAAGAACTTTTTTAAAAACAAAGCATACATTGAATTAGTATGGGATGATGGAACATGGAACTAACAGTACCACTTGAGATAGCGTAGCTTTCCAAGAGCCATTTAACTAATAACCACAGGGAAATACTATACTTAAAAAGAGAAGCAATGTGAAATGCCTATTTCTAGACTTAACTGTCATCAGAGGCCATGAAAAGTATAAAGCTGAAAACTGATTGCCAAAATGCCTAATGTACAAAACGGACATGGCCTTTGAGTGAAATGCATAAAGATCTTCTCACTCTCATTCAAACACACACACATTTATTATTTTAAGCCACAGGCTCCCTATGTAACCCAGGATAAAGTTTGAGCTTGGCAGCCCTCCTGAATCAGATTGCAAATTATCACCCACCTAAGGATTTCTACAGAATCCGGTGATTATGTCTACTTTAAACTTTATAATCTTAAATGCTAATAATCTTAGGCAAAAATCAAACTTAATACTCAATGTCACAAATATGTATCTATCTAAACAAAAATGCCAGGCAATAGTAAAGCCCACAGTACTTTTCCTGTGCTGAGTGAAACCAGGATGCTGTACATGTTAGGTAAATTCCCAAACACTGAGCTAAGCTCTCACCCTCAAAATACAATTTGAAAAAACAAGATTATTTCTGTTTCCTATAGAATAAAGTCCTTGTTGGTAGAGTGAGTCTATAAACTTTCTAACTTTGTATTCTTCTACTCTAGTCTATACTTTATACTCATTATCATATAGAATCTGCATAAACAGCCAGAAATTGGTAGTATATCTCCTGATCTTGCAAATAAGGAGCTGCAAACTTACAAATAAGGAGCAAAATGCCCCCAAATCAAATTGCTAGTAAGTTATGCAGCCAAGGGCTGGAGAGATGGCTCAGAGGTTAAGAGCATTGCCTGCTCTTCCAGAGGTCCTGAGTTCAATTCCCAGCAACCACATGGTGGCTCACAACCATCTGTAATGAGATATGGTGCCCTCTTCTGGCCTGCAGGCATCCATGCAGACAGGACACTGTGTGTGTATATA
>NW_026067941.1:6993901-7027996 GCF_014885135.2 Alexandromys fortis | reverse complement strand
TAAATCAAAAAAAAGTTATGCAGCCAAGATTTAGACTAAGGCCTTTGTAAACTGCAAAACTGCCACAGAGCAGATGCTGGATGACTGCGGTAGTTTGGTTTCTACATAATTGAGAGCAATAAAAAAACTTATCAAGGAATAAGCACAAACTATAAGCTGGAAAATAACATTGTCACACAGTATTTCCTCTTAACTTGGTGACCAGAGGCAAAGAGCTTTTAACTTGGAAACTCTTATGATAAATAGACTGAGGAAGTCCAAGGCACAGTTCGCATCAGGAGTCATGAGATGCACACTGACTGGCTGGACAGAGCTGATACAAGAACTTAAGCACACCAGAGTCATCTGTACCAAGCTATCTAAGTATTTGACATGCTTTAGATAGAAAAGGCAAATCTCCAAGAATATTTCTAGAGTGAAGATTAAGCATATTCAGAGGAAATATTCATATACAAAGAAAGCCAGAATAAAAATGAAACCTGAGAAAAAAGGAGAAATTTAAGTCAAAAGGTTTATCATGAAAGGATACTTTCTCATTACAAAGCAAAAAATGAACATCAAGAAGCTATTTTTCAGAAAAACACAAATGTGTGAGCTCAGGAAAAATTTTTATCTCCTGAAGAAAAAGCACCATCTTATATTTCAAAGTAAAACACAAAGAACTCATGGGTATTATAAAAGGCTTGCTTTTGGGCCACCAACCAGCTCCCAAATCGTGTATTATTAATTATGAATGTGCAGCCTTATCTTATGCTCATTTCTAGTTAGATCTTGTTTCTCTTCATCTAAGTTTCGCCTCAGGGCTTTTTACCTTTGTTGCATTCTGTATGTCCTAGCTGTACCTGGCTGGCTAGCAGCTGCCTGGCTAAATTTAAGCAAAGTCTGCCAAAATTGAACACAAAATATTCTATACCTCAGATAAAGGGGGTACGTGTGAGACTGGGTTTGTAGCTAATCAAACTAGCAAATGAGTTCAAGTTGAGGAAAAACCCATGACAGCTATCACTGGTGGGAAAGAACTAATGCTTACTATAATTGCTGATTAGCTAGACAAGTAGATCATAAGATAACTAGGGGCTCGTAATGTTACTCAGTAGTAGAACTCTCTCTTTTTTTTCCTAGATAGGTTTTTCTGTGTAGCCCTGGTTGTCCTGGAACTTGCTCTGTAGACCAGGCTGGCCTCAAACTCACAGAGATCTGCCTGCCTCTGCCTCTCGAGTACTGGGATTAAAGGCATGAGACACCACCACCCGGCTAGAGGTAGAACTCTTGCCTAGGATATATGAAGTCGAGGACTTGATTCCTTGGAACTGCAAAAATAATTAACAAGATAAAACTACGTTAAAATTGTTTGAAGCAGTCCAAATACACGTCCACAACACGATATTCACTCCTTTTTCTACACTGTTTTCTTTGCATGTGTATGCAGCTAATAAAAATTTTATTAGGAGGGACTGGAGTAGTGGCTCAGCAGTTGAGAGCATTGGTTGCTCTTACATCAGACCAAGGTCCAATTCCCAGGGCCCACACAGTGGCATGTTATTGCTGCCTATAACTCCGGTCCTCGGGGATCTCCATGGGCACCAAGAATATACCTGGTATACAGACACACATATAAACAAAACACTTCATACACATAAAATAAATCCTAAAAAATTTTATTATGAAGTCTATATAAATGTTATTTGTAAGGTAGGGTTTGTAAAATGGATCAGTGGTAAAAGCAATTGCTACTAAGCCTTATAACCTGAGTTTGATTTCCAAAACCCACATGTTGGGAAATGAATGGATTCCTGCAAGTTGTCCTCTGACCTCCACATGTACACTATAAACTTATGGGTGCATGTGCACGTGCACACACACACACACACACATACACACACACATAACCAAATATGAAGAAAAATTTATAAGGTAAACTGAAACAAAAAGAATCAACTACAGAGCTTAGAATGAGTGGTAGAGTGACCATCTAATATGCATACAACATTAGGCTCTATCCCTAGCACTAGAAGAAACAAAAAGCAAGTGTATAGTATAGCCATGTAAAACTGAATTTACTTAAGCCAGGTAGTAGTGGCATACACCTTTAATCCCAGCACTCAGGAGGCAGAGGCAGGCGGATCTCTGTGAGTTCAAGTCCAGCCTAGTATATAGAGTGAGTTCCAGGACAGGCTCCAAAGATACAGAGAAACTCTGTCTTGAAAAAACAAATATATATTTGGATAACATATATATTATATATTTTATATATTTATAATATATAAATATTATATATTACAATATATTCTAAGTATATATATATTATCCAATGTCTATAAGAGGCTATGGAAAATAAGTTGTTGCAACTGTGGGTTGTTTTAGTTGAACTTTAAACTATGTTTGTGCAGTGAATAAAAACCAAGAGCATCATTACACTTACTACACGAAGGTCCTCAATGCGTTTCTCAAGGAGCACAGGTAGGCCATCTGGAAGTGTAGGTACCACCTTGGGTAGAACCTGAGAGGTTAAGGTGGGTTGAGTGGTGTTTCCATTTTCTCCCCCTGACTCAGAGAGCGGGCTACCATCAGAAGCAGCATCCAGTAATCTGTCAAAGTCAAAGTCGTCTAGCATCTCGAGGGCATTCTCAGCTTCCTGAAACAATTCATGTTCATTTGTGCTAACAAAAATAGGGAGGTCTGGATCAGCACTGTTCAGACCTAAGTCCGAGATGTCATCCCCCAGGGCTGCAGCAGCACAAGAGGGCTTGGTCAGAGAGGAAGTGGTTAGGGTCACAGGGACTTTAGGGTTAGATTCCTTCTTTAATGCATCTTTCTCTTTTTGAAATTTTCTTATCATGGCAGCCAAAGAAAGGGAATCTTTATATCGCTTCTTCTTTTTTTCAGACTTGTGTGAATTGAGAGCCACAACTCTGTAAAGGAAAAAGACTGGTTAGGCTGTGTCATTTAAAAAGTTAATCCCATATGTCAATGAATAAAATAATTAAAATAATCCAGTGAGAGATGGCACAACAAAATCGTCTTTATAGTTTTGTATTAGATTACACTTGCATGATAGCACCGTCTCCAACATCTTCTGGATATGTGACAGGTTTCACACAGCCTATGCTGGCCTCAACCCTTACATACATAGTTCAGGATGACCTTCAACTACTGCTTCAACCTCCCAAGTCCTAGAAATACACATTTGTGCCACCTTGTTTGGCTTAAACTGGTTCTTCAAGATTAAAAAATTGTAATAAACAAGATAGCCAATGAAAAATCTGTAAGTGTAACTAAAACACTAAGTCTCTAAGATGACAAAGTCTCCTGTTTATTAATAGTACCACAATATTATTAAAATGCAGTAGGTCATTATCAAATTAAACAACTAAATACATTAGTGGTAAATATATATTTCTAAAAGGAAACCATAATATTGTGATGCTAATTTCCTATTAGGCTTCATTTAGCATACCCCATTTGTTTGGGCACTTTTTTCCTTGGCTTCTTCTCTTTTTCCCCTTCCTCTTTCCGCTTCCGCTTCTTTACCTCAATATCATCATCTTTTATTTTGGGAACCTGCAACATGATAAGAGAATATGTCATTTATTCGGATTTTTCCTCTTTGATGTTAGCAATAGAGTACAAGGCAGTGGTCTTTTACAGTGTCTGTTAGAATTACTTGGTCAAAGTCTAAGATCTTGGGGATCCATGTTTTCGTTGCTACTGTTGTATATGTTTAAGTGTGTGAGCACTGATGCCTGTGAAGCCAAAGGGAGAACATGGGTATCTTCTTCACTGTTCTCTATCTTATTTCAAACAGGATTCTCATTGCACATGGAGCTCACCAATTCAGCTAGACTGGTTAGTGGGCAAACCCAGATATCCTTCTGTCTGTGCCTCTTCAGCGTTTGAACTGCAGATGAGTGCCACCATGCTAGGCTTTAAATAGGCACTGGGAATCCAAATTTGGGGAGATGAGTTGAGCCATATCACCAGTCTCTCAACTGTGACTTTGATTCAGCTCACTGGGGCCTTAGAGTTTACAGTTTAAATAAGAATTTTAATTATTCTGGTACAAATAAAGTCTCTGACCCCACAGCAGGAAACACCTATGAACTATATTCATTTCTCAGCTATAGTACAACAACATAAGTCATTACAAATTAAATCTGAGGAAAGTTAAAGGCTATGAAAGGTTCTTCTATTGAAAATCCTACTTTCTTGTTTGTTTGCTTGTTTTGTTGTCTTAAGTTACAGAGGCAAGTGGCTATGCAGTCCAGGCTGACCTTGAACTCACTAAGATCCCCTTGCTTCTGCTTCTCAAATGCTGCAATTAAAGACTGTGTGTGTCTGTTTTTAAATAGTGTAGTGATCAATTCCAGGGCCTTGTACATAGGAAGTAAGCACTCTACCATTAAGCCATAGCCCCTTCCCACACCAACATAACTTTAAACATATAATTAAACAATAGTATTTTACTTTTCCTTATGTCCACAGTTGTGGCACAAATAATATTCAAAATATCTAACCTGAGGCCAAGTGTGGTGGTACATGCCTTTAATTCCAGCCTTTAATTAAGGCAGAGAAGCAGGTAATCTCTGTTAGTTTAAGGCCAGCTGTGTAATGATATTTCATTTGTATTTTAATAAATAGGGCTTGCCTGAAGACTAGAATGCAAAACAGCCACACTAGTCAGCCATATAGGCCAGGCAGTGGCACACCTCTAATCTGAGCAGTCACACTAGTTAGTCATAGAGGTTGGTGTTGCAAGCCTTTTACTCCTAGCACTAGAGAGGAGTATAAGGATGGATGGGACGGGAACTCACTCTCTTTCAGTCTGAAGATTTCATAGAGGTTAAGAGCTCTCTAGTGTCTAGTGTTTTGGCTGCTTTGCTTTGCTGATCTTCAAATTGAACCCCAATATCTGTTTCTGGGTTTTTATTATTTGTGCTACAATCTTGATTTATACAGTGAGTTCCAAGACAGTCAGGGATAAAAAAGGGAGGGGGGATCTTTTTGGGGCCAACAAAATGGTTCAACAGGTAAAACTGCTTGCCATGCAAACCTGACGGCTTGAGTATAATCCCTAGAGCTCACGGTGGAAGGAGAAATCCAATTCTCAAAAGTATGGCATACATCTGCCCATACTCACACATACTCATCATATATACACATATAATAATAATGAAAAAGGAATAATCAAAAAATATCCTGGTCTGGTGGTGTAACTTAGAAGAATAATGCTTATTTAGCATATAAGAACTCCCAGGCTCAAATTTTAGCATAGCAAAAATATAAACAAAATAAAACAAAAAGTATATAATATTAATTCTATGTTCTCCTTACTGATGAGATGTCAAACTCACCTTGGGTGGCTTGTGCTTTTGGTTATCTGTAATATCATCTTCTTCAGTATCTGATGTTTGGCGAAACTGAAGAGTGCCAGTGTTGATATAGAAGCCTCCATATTTTGTTGTTAGAGAAGCAGGGACTAATTCGTCATACTAGAGCAAAAAAAGTTTCAAATATATTCTCTTGTCTATAATTATAAAAACATGTCAAAGAATAGCATTTACTGACAATTTCCTTAAATACTAACTGCAAATGCAGCAATCCCACTACTGGGCACACTCCCAAAGACATGAAATCAGTATGCCAAAAAAATGTGACGCTTCTGTGCTTACAGCAGCATCATTTGCAAAAGCCAAAACACCAAGCAACCTAAGTGTCCATCAGTAAATGAATATTAAAATGTGGTATATTTATATAACAAAACATTATTTGGCATTGTAAAAGAAAGTCAGAGCTGGGCATGGTGGCATATGCCTTTAATCCCACCACTAGGGAGGTGGAGGTAGATGGATTCTCTGAGTTCAAGGTCAGCCAGGTTTATATAGTGAGTTCCAGGACAACTAGAGCTAGAGAGCAAGACCCTGTCTTAAAGAATAAGGCCAGAAAATACTGCCACTTGCAATATGTAAAGAAATGAACCAGCACAGAGAGATCAGTATCACACACTATCCTTTGTATATGGACTCTAAATATGTTCAGTTCAAAAAGGTACAGAGTACAATGTTAGAGAGTAGAGGTTTGGGATGAGGGCAGAAAGGAATGAAGGAGATACTTGTCAATGATCTTTGTATTTCAAAATAGCTAGAAGGAGGTTTTTAATTTTTCTTACACGGAGAAACTCCATCTTGAAAAAACTAAAAAAAAAAAAAAATTGTTTGTTTTTGGTTTTTCCAGATGGGGTTTCTCTGTAGCTTTGGACCTGTCCTGGAACTAGCTCTCGTAGACCAGGCTGGTCTCGAACTCATAGAGATCTGCCTGCCTCTGCCTCCTGAGTACTGGGATTAAAGGTTTATGCTACTTCCGCCCAGCTTTGTTTGTTTTTTTCAAGGAGAGGGGCAGTCCTGGAACTTACTCTGTACACCAGGTTGGCCTTGAAATTTGTACAGAAAACTGGGTGACACTAAAGTATGTTTTCTCAATCAAATGTCAAATTAGGAACTTATATAAACCTAGAACCTAGGACTTCCACTCAGAGTTCCAAATAACAGTCAATATTCTAGACAGAAAATCCCAGTCTTAATTTACCAATTGCTTACAGTTTTAGTAAAGGCAACGCCTCTCTACTCTAAAGGACACTGCTAATATGACTTGCTAAGATACCGCAAGTGAACATGATGTACAGTGTGCATCATGTTGACAATCATTCCAATCACTCTCTTACCAGTTTAAACTATCAGTTACCATCTATGCAACCAAGTACTGACTGTATCACCATGTGAAACCTATACTAATTTGCGAATCATGAAATTTTAACTAGTATTTTCTGAATACCCCAAGTAATCACTGCACACTGCACAAGTTATCATAATCCTAGAGTCATGTGGGAATCCCTTCTGTGTGCTGTGATTACCATTAATGATAAAGAAACTGCTTTGGTCCTATAGCAAGGCAGAACTTAGGTAGGCAGGGAAAGCTAGGCTAAATGCTGGGAGGAAGAAGGGTGGAGCTAGAGAGACACCATGGAGCCCCTGCCAGACTCAGACATGCGAAACTTTGCTCGTAAGCCAATGTCATGTGGCGATACAGAGATTAATGGAGATGGGTTAAATTAATATGTAAGAGTTAGCCAATAAGAAGCTAGAGCTAATGGGCCAAACAGTGATTTAAATAATACAGTTTCTGTGTTTTTATTCCGGGGCTAAGTGGCTGGGAACCAACAAGCGGCCTCCTGCTACACTAGAGGCTATCATAATCCTAGGCATTAGAGTAATCTAATATCCAGATAAAAATGGAAGAACATAGACCTTACCAACATGACAAGCCTTAATTCATGTGCTACAAGACAGAGTAATAATAATTCTTATATAGTGTCCTAAATTCATCTTCTTTTTATAAGAGAAAATAGATGCTAGAGCCAAAGTTACAAAATTTGATCAAAACATACTGGTGATAAAGGCTGTTGCTTAAGATACCACCATTGTAGTAAGGTATGCAACAATAACAAACTAAGTCTGTCTTCTAGGGATCTGCCAAAAAGACTACCTGGTTTCAAAATATACCTCCCAAAAAAGAAATTCAGTATGTGCCCATTACTAACAAATTCTATAGCTAGCAATCTGCCTCAACCATATATTTAAACTCTATAAAATACCTAAATATACATTAGGTAGATGAATGCAACCGAAGACGATCAACCACCACTACCTGCAAACACATATCCCTGAGAATTAAAATTACATTAATTAAAATCAGTTAAATAAGTACACATTAAAATCAGCATACCTATGTGCTAATGTATAAATACCATAAAAATGTTGAATTTCAATAAAGAATATTTAAAATACATAGTATTTATTTATTTTTTTTTTTACAAAGATATACATGTTGAATGTTTATTAGATACAGAATTTCTTGACTACAAAACTTACTTTCTGATGGATGACATTTGGGGAATATTTTACCTTGTACTTCATAATGATCTTGTGTTTTATTGCTGAGTTATAAGCATAACTGATTTGTTTATGTACTGTATGTTGTATATGTGTGTACGAGGGTGCACTCGCCTCTGCATGAGTGTATGGAGGCCGGAGGTCTATGTCAGGAATCTTCTTCAGTCTCTCTTCCTCATTTTTTTAAGACAGGGTCTCTCACTGAACCTGGAACTCACTAATTTGTTCAGACTGGCTGATTGGTGAGTCCCTGAATTTGCCTACCCAGTGCTGTGCAATGCAGTGCCTAGCTTTTATGTGGGTGCTGGAGATCCAGATTCAAGTTCTCATGCTTGCATGGGAGGCCCTTTTTCAACTGAAACATTTCCATAAATAATTCTTTTAAAAGCTAGAAAAATAAAACCAAAGAAATCCCAATAACAAAAAATTTCCTGTTTAAGTCTTATATCCAGAAATGCTAATTCAATAAATCGTAGTTAGGACAAGTATATCAGGGGGCTGGAGAAATGACTCACTGGTTAAAAACACATATTGTTGCCGGGCAGTGGTGGCGCATGCCTTTAATCCCAGCACTCGGGAGGCAGAGGCAGGCGGATCTCTGTGAGTTTGAGACCAGCCTGGTCTACAAGAGCTAGTTCCAGGACAGGCTCCAAAACCACAGAGAAACCCTGTCTCGAAAAATCAAAAACAAACAAACAAACACATATTGTTCTTAGAAAAAACCCAAATTCAATCCATGGCACCCACATCAGGCAGCTCATAACTTTCTAGAACTCCAGTTTCAAAAAGCTCACACCTCACTGATCTCCTTGAGCACATACACACATATAAATAATAAAAATTTTTAAAAGTTAAGACAAGCATATCAATATTTTCCATCCTTGACTAAACTTAATGTAATTATTTTCAGCATTTGGTTAGAACTCTATTCCTTTTCCCATATATGTACTTATATGTGTATTAGTGACTGTACTCATGCGTGAGAAAGTGCAGGTACTTGTGTCAGTGATGTACTTATGTGTGTCTATTGACAATGTGTGCATTTGTGCTCATGGTTTTTGTTTAGCTTTCTTTTTCTTTTTTTTTTTTTTAAGTCAGTGTTTCTCTTTGTAGCCCTGGCTATCCTGTAACTCACTCTGTAGACCAGATTGGCCTTGAACTCAGAGATTTGCTTGCCTCTGCCTCCTGAACGTGGTAATTAAAGGTGTGTGCCACCACTGCCCAGCAGTGTGCTCGTGTTCATAAACAGGGTCCCATATATCAAACAGGTCCCAGAATGCCCTCAATTTGCTATGTACTCAAGAATGATCTTGAGCTTCTGATTTCTCTGTGTCTACTTTACCACACTGGGACTGCAGTGTACAACACTATGCTTTTATCCTTTTTAAAACTCTACTTCTTGCTGGGTGACAGTGGCTCACGCTTTTAATCCCAGCACTCAGGAGGCAGAGGAGGTGGATCTCTGTGAATTACAGGACAGCCAGGACTATACAGAGAAACCCAAACTAGAAAAACCAAACCAACCAAACAAACAAAAATTATTTCTCAGTTTGGGCAAGGAACAATGATTTCCCCAGGAATTAATGCTAACTATGCACCTGAAAATAAGCAACTATTAGTCTCAAAGATTCTCACAGGACCTGAAAACACAGAAGCTACATGTAATGGTCTACTACTTTATTGGCAAATCAGAACTTGCTGGCCTAGCTCAGCCTAACAGTTTTGTTACCCCAACTGCCAGAATTGAATTCTGCATTTTTTAAGTGGTAGGAAAAACATCAGATTAAGTATTTTATCATGCATGAAAATTACATGAGTTTAAATTTCACAGTCTATCAGTAAAGTTTACTTTTAACACTGCCACATTAATTCACTTATATAGTCTCTATGACTGTTCACATGCCACAGTAGAAAAATAGCTGTAACAGATACCAGATGGCCACAGTCTAAAATATTTACCACATGGTCCTTTAGAGATAGTTTGCCAAAACCTGGCCTATGATAGCAATATACTAACAACTTACCATGAACAAGTCAACATTAAAAAATGTAAATCTATAGTATTTTTTTAAAAAAAACTTCAAGCTATAAAAACAGCTTTAAAAGGCACAAATAAAAATATGTTGAAATATTTTAAGTTACTTTGTCTTGACTTCTACTGCCAAGAGCTTACTGCTATATTAAAGATATACTACTCACAGCCTCTGAGTTATCAATAAATGGATCTGTTTCATCATAGCCAAAGCCTATATCAATTAAATCTTGTAGCCGATCCTTCCGGTGTTTACGGGCTTTCCCACCCTGCAAAGAAGAAATAGATACATCAGATTTATTCAATACCTGTACTCTTTCCATAAATTTAAGAAAAGACCTAGTAGAAGAATTCACATTAATTTTAGTAGAGAAACCTTCTGTAGGCAACAGGGTCTCCCCACACCTTGCATGCATATTGCACTTAATGACTACTTCCTTGGAGTACAACAAGCCAGACAAAGTGGTTATATGATGGGAAATCCACTTCCTCAACCACACAGTCAGCAATAACAATGGTAAAACAAATAGATGGCATCTATCTTTGACACAATGAAAATTACCTTCCAACTCTGTAGTCTTCCTTTCAAAAACCTGTAACCCCTTTTCAGTCATGAGGCTACAAAATAAGTGATCAGTGTTCTTCAAAGTCATCATGATTACGAAAGCCAAAGAATATATTAAAAACCAGTCACTCTTGCTGGGCACAGAGGCACACGCCTTTAATCCACATATTTGGGAGGCAGATTCAGATGGATCTCTGTGAGTTCAAGGCAGCCTGGTCTATATAGTGAGTTCTAAGACAGATAGAGCAACCCTGTATCCAAAAAAGTAAAGAAAAACAGCTAATCTAGATAAGCCTAAGGAGAGAACTCATTCTCAGAGTAATCCTCTGACCTCTGCACTTGCCACCTGCTTGTGAAGGTGGCTCATGTGCAGACACTAAATAAAAACTAATTCTTTAAAAATAATTTTTTTATCTTACATGTATGACTGTCTTGCCTGCTTATACGTATGTGCATAAGTTCATGCTTGGTTTCCTGCAGAAATCGAAGAGAACACTGGATTTCCTGAAATTGGAGTTAATTATGCGTGCTAAGATACCCTAACCTGCATTCTCTGTAAGATCAACAAGGGATCTTAACTAACCACTAAGCCATGTCTCTCCAGCCCTCTTTTTAAGACTTCTTTTTTGTTTTTATGTATGTTTGCCTGTGTGTGAATATGTGTGTGTGTATGTATGTATGTACGTATGTATGTATGTGCAAGTGCCCTCAGAAGCCAGAAGAGGGCATTAGATCCTCTGGAACTGGTATTACAGAGTTGTGAGCTCCCTGATGCAGATGCTGGGAACCAAATTCAGATGCTCTGCAAGAGCACTTATATGCTCTTAGCCACTGAGCCAACTCTCTAGTTCCCAAAAATTACTCTTAAAGTTATATCTAAATGTTATATAATTACACACATAAGTACATACAGGAATATGAAAAACAAGCATGTACAGGAACTGGTAATTCAGATCAAGATCTGTTGTCTAGCCTATTCTCAAGTGTGCTGTGCCAAGACCTACTCTTCAGCTTTGATGATGGCAGTTATGTGAATATCTAGTTGGGTGATGAGCATAAGAGTTTCTTCTACTGTACTTGAAACTTGTGAACCTATAATTATATTTAAATGAAATATTTCTAGACCAAAACAAACCAGTTCTTGGAGATGGCATTATTCAAGTTATACTTTACTTTGACCCCGGCTCATCACAGCATAAAGAGTTCATTATACCTCAATACAAAATGTTACTTGGACTCAAAGTTCCATATAAGCTTGGGATAAGTATTTTCAACAGGAAGCAGGCTTCCTCTGGTACCATGAACAAAAGTATGTAAGTGCTGTTTCCAAGCCTCATTTTGGATATTCACATTTACAGATTTAAATCCAACTATGATTTTTAAGCATCCCTGCACCATCTCCCCATCCTGTTTCTCTTTGTAGTCAGGGATAGAGGAAAGGAATGCACGAAAAGGAAGAAGAGCAAGATGAAACTGCTGACAAGGGCCTACACATGTTCCTTCTAAGCCACAGTGGGCTTTACAGAAAGGATGATAGGAATATGTTCTCACAGTGTGGACTTCAATGCAAATTAAATGCTTAAAAATTGATACATTTTTTTAAAAATTTATTTATATAGTGTTCTACCTACATGCCTACATACCAGAAGAGGGCACTATACCTCATTATAGATGGCCGTGAGCCACCACGTGGTTGTTGGAAACTGACGACCTCTGGAAGAGCAGTCAGCGCTCTTAACCTCTGAGCTATCAACCCAGACCCAAGATTAATATATTTAATGCAATGTATCTTTAATAAAAACTAAATGCAAAAAAAAAAAAAGGTGCTTGAGGGAGAAAAGGGCTACATTGGAATAATGAGCAATGCCTCTAAGGCAATGCACTCCCTTCAGGATAACTTCCAAAGGTAATTCTAACTAAACGCTGTTTGGCATATATACTGACACTGAAACAACTAAAACTGTTAAGCTGTAGTTAAATGATACTTCAATAATTTTGACCTTCAAAGTCTGTCATTGTTCTTTTATTTTCTTTCTTCTCTACCTTCCTTCTCAATCTCTCCATTTTAATTTTTTAATTTTTGCCAGAGTTGGGATAAAACCAAGATTATTTCTGCTTCAAGAATTAGTATTTCTACTTCAAGTCTCTCTTGAGAGACTTTGTTTAAAAGTTGAGTCACACCTCCAGCTTCCTTCTCATTCTGTCGGGTCTAAAAAGCTGGCCATTGTTTTGACCCAAATGTATTCAATTCCTTGGTTTGTCTCATTTCCCTTAAGTTTACCATTACCACATCTAATGACTATTTAAAAAATACCACTTTCTATAATCTCCTGTTTCAGAAACAGCCTTATTACAAGACAAAAGGCTTTCTGCATGTTAACTGTGACTGCCTACCTACCTTTCTTATTTATAATTTTCTGACATGAGCTATTTGGTCCATTGAAATTCCTGTCCTAAGCGCATGTGTTCATCTTTCCTCAGGCTTTCACTGTATATGGCCTCTTTCTTACTCCTCAATGAATCCTGCTGCCTCTCACAGCTCAGTCTGAGTTTGAAAATTTTCTCTAGGACACTAATTAAAATCATAACCACTCTTTTCTGCTCAAAGAATACTTTCAGAGCAGGGGAAGAAAAATGTGACTACAATTTGCCTGAAGAAATCAAATCAAGCCAGGCAGTGGTGATGCACGCCTTTAATCCCAGTCCTTATGAGGCAGAGGCAGGTGGATCTCTGTGAGTCTAAGGCCAGCCTGGTCTACAGAGCTAGTTGCAGGACAGGCTCCAAAAGCTACAAAGAAACCCTGTCCTGAAAAACAAACAGAAAAATCAAAACCAAACAGCATAGTCTGTATGTGATGAGAAAATACAAAAGAACAAACATCTTATTTGTAATTAATTTAGGAGCATGTATATCAAGATTATCAGCTTATTCCAACTAAAAATGATTGTTGTTAGTGCTCAATAGAGCAGAATCGTAGTGCTATTAAAAAGGTGTCAATTCTTTTCATTTTAAATGTGAATCTTAAAGAGGTTATCAAAAAGAATTAACTAAAGCCTTGACTATAATATTAATTTGTAATTCTCACCAAAAATTCTACCTATAACAGCATCAAATGGCATAGCTATAAATCTTATCAACTATGGCATAACCATTCAATGCTATTGATCATTGAAAAACCAATATGGCAAAAGACTGTAAATACAGAGAACAAGAAAAGCAATTTGTTAAATCTTATTTACAACTCGGGTTAGTCACAGAAACAGCATTAAAAATATTCATTAAACTTCTGAGGGCCAATAGTGATGGCTCAGTGGTAAAGGCATTTGCTGCCAAACCAGAAAACAAAGCTTGATCCCCAAGACCTACATAGAAAGAGAAAAAAGATAGTTTTCCTCTGACATCCACACATGTGATGCGCATGTGTGTGCCCAAACACACACTGCAAAAAATACATATTTTAAATTTAAAAACAGATGAGATGGTTCAGCAATTAAGAGCACTTGTTGCTCTTGCAGAGGTTTGATTCTATCCCCACAAGGCAATTTACACACATCTCTAATTCCAGTCCCATAGCTGGAACTTGCTATGTAGCCTAGGTTGTTCTTAAAACTTGTTTTCCCTACCTCTGCATTCAAATACTAAGATTACAGGCATGTAGCATCATGTCTGTCTTGGAACAACATATTCAACAGATGCCCAAAAGGAGCATATACATTGTGAATTTAAAACATTAAAATATTACCTAAAGGAACTCATGACAGACTGGCAATGTGTCCTCTCTTCTACACATACCTATTGTGAGTCATTCTCTTTTTCAGGAGACTGTTCCTGCAATACAATCAGCCTCACTCCATAATTTTCTAAATCCTTTTATACTGTGCAACTTACACATCAAGTAGACCTTATAAAAATCAGATTTGTATGGAAATAAATTCTTAAAATCATCCATTTTGAGTCAGGTATGGGGGGCACACGACTTTAATCCCAGTACTCGGAGACAGAAGCAGGTGGATCTCTGTCAGTTCAAGGCCAGCCTGCTCTACAAATCCAGTTCCAGGACAGCTAGGGTTGTTACACAACAAAACTTCCATTTTGCTCCATCGCAAATGAAGAGCCCTCTTTAAAGCTCCTTGTCCAAGCACTCCACCATGACTCAGACTATTACTGAGTCACTAGTACTGACTTAACCTGATAATCAGTATCTCAGGCCAATGTGCGATTACAACATTAGTAAGCTGAAACAAAAACAAGACATTCCTAGCACTGGACCCCCACTGCCATTGTGACAATAAGTGACATTCACTGATCACTTATGGCAGACAGAGCAAGCAGGACATTAATTCATAAGATTCAAGTTTTACAACCAGAAGAAAACACCCTGTTTATAATTATAGTTTCTCAACTTGTACCAAAGCCCCCTACAATTGCACCTTTTTATATCCATGCTGATTTCAACCTTCCAATAAAAAGGCATACAGTTTTTAAATCAGTAGAAACAGTCAACAGTACAGAAACACTAACACACACTTTGATAACCATCACTTATGGGTGCAAGATCTTACACATGTCCTAAAACTGTTGTTTCACAATAGGTCTGCTGGGAATAAAAGATGTTGAGAATTTATTTAGCTCAAAAAGGCCATACAATAAAAATGGTTCAACAGAGTAAATGATCAGAATTAAACATTTACTGTTTCAGCATGATTTAGTTTCCTTTAAGACTGCACACCTTTAATCCCAGCACTTGAGAGGCTGAGGCAAGTCAATCTCTGCATTTGAAGCCAGCCTGGTCTACAGAGCAGTGGCAAGACAGTCAGGGCTACATAGAGAAACTTTGTCTCGAAAAACCAATGGGAGGAGGAGACGGCTACCTTGATCCTCAAAGTTGTTTTTAAAAGGTCATTTTATGATTTTAATATACATTCAACTTTTTACAACATGGTTTGGTTCCAGGACCCCTAACAAAATCTTCAGATGTTCAAATATCCTATATAAAATGTAGTATTTATATATAACCCACTTTTATCCTGCTGTATACTTTAGCTCTAGATATTTATAATATCCAATATAATGCAAATGACATATAGTTATGAACCTGTATTGTTTAAGGAATAAAACTAAGAAAAAAGTCTTCATATGTAAAATACATTTCTTTCTTCCTTTTTTATTTTTAACTGTATCTATATCCAATCTTTAGTTGGTTGAATCCATGGAGACAGAATCTCCCACACTACTGTATTTTTGTTGTTTCATTTTTGTTCTTTTTTTTTGATTATTTATTATGTATACAATATTCTTTCTGTGTGTATGCCTACATGCCAGAAGAGGGCACCAGACATCATTACAGATGATTGTGAGCCACCATGTGGTTGCTGGGAATTGAACTCAGGACCTTTGGAAGAACAGCCAGTGCTTTTAACCTCTGAACCATCTCTCCAGCCCCCTTTTGTTCTGTTTTGAAAGACAGAGAGTCTCTCTATGTAGCTCCGAATGCCCTGAAGCTTGTGATGTAGACCAGTTTGAACTCACAGAGAGCCACCACATCCAGTCTAGTTGCAGACCAATGTTACTCTATACTAAATTCACTGGAATCTGTGTTTTATGAGTAGAATTCATTTTGTAATGATCTTCAAAACTTTATCAAGCTGAGTCCTAGGGACCATATATAAGAAAAATGGAGGAAAAACAGACCTGGGGAAGCTCCCCAAGTACTCTAACTTCTCAGGAGTTATGGCTCACCAATGAGTGATATAATTCTTAAAATGATTGCAGGTTTTTACAATATCTACTTCCCACTATCATACCCAAGGGGTCTGCTGAAAGTATTTCACAACTGATTGTGAAATCACTCAACAGAATGTATACAATTATTTAAATCAATCAATATAATTACTTATTTATTTATTTATTTGGTTTTTCGAGACAGGGTTTCTCTGTGGTTTTGGAGCTTGTCCTGAAACTAGCTCTTGTAGACCAGGGTGGTCTCAAACTCACAGAGATCCGACTGCCTCTGCCTCCCAAGTGCTGGGATAAAGGCGTGCGCCACCATCGCCCGGCCATCTGTGAAGTATTTCTTATGGTCACAGAGGAACCAGAACAGAAGCCTCATTCTCCACTCACTCAGGTGTTAAAGTGCCAAGAGTAGTTAAAGCCTTAGGATAAAGGGGGCATAGGAATAGGAGCTTTCTATTGCCATTTATACTAAAAATTGGAGAAAAATACTATATAAAAACTATATTTTTGGGGGCTGGAGAGATGGCTCAGTGGTTAAGAGTACTGCCTGCTCTTCCAAGGGTCCTGAGTTCGGTTCCCGGCGACCACATGGTGGCTCACAACCATCTGTGATGAGGTCTGGTGCCCTCTTCTGGCCTGCAGTCATACACACAGACCGAGTTTTGTATGCATAATAAATAAATAAATAAATATATATTTTTAAAAAACTATATTTTTATAATATTTATATATTTTCTATTAAAATAAGAACTAATGTGTTGTTGCATATAAACAGGATATACATGACTTAAGGTAAATATAACACAAGAAAGTTTCATAGTGATTCTCTTAAAAGGGAGGAAGGGTGATGAATGCTATACCAAGAGAACAGCTCCCCACCGAGGAGGAGCGGAACAGGGTTAGAGCTGCAGCAGAGTGTGAGACCATGGACCTCAGTCACATAACTGTGGGCTTAAAGCCTCCTTTGGCCATCTGTGAGATACAGTAAATATTTCTTACATTATCGCCTTTTATTGTGAGATTTGTTAAGCAAACTGCCTAGATTCTAGAATATAGAAGGCTATAATGAATGCAGCCTACTAACACCTTCAGTCACACCAGTAAATCTGTCTGGCTGTCAAAACCATTCATTCAGCTTCAATTTGTGAGATCAAGATAAGGAAGCAGTTGCTATTTATAGGCCCTCCCAACTAACTAACTGCACAAAGAAATCAGGCCAATAGGGTAAAATGACTGAGGTGAACACTATACTCACATATTTCATTTCAAACTTCTTAGCCAACATTTCCACTTCTTGCCTCTCCTTATGCTCATCATCAAATGGGTCTTCTGCATGAACAAGCTTCTTCTGATTCAAAGGAAACGGGGAAAGAAACAGAAGTATTACAACTACTTCAACTAGACTGCCATATACTAATGACATATCAACTACAGTTCAGTATAAATAAGTAGCATATCAAATAGATATTCAGTACTATATATTCTATAACTACATCCATTGTATTATTTTCCAGACTGGAATCTACCTTTAAATTTCAATGAACATAAATAGGTTAAACGTATTAAAAGCAATCCTTTTTTTTTTTTAAAAAAATGATAGCTCACAGAAGGAAAGTATCTGCAGTTGATAGACTTACACACACTGTACAGTAAGAATTCCAACATCAAAACTGACTCCACTTGCAAAATGACCACATGACCATCCCATCCCAAATAAAGCAATCTCTCCCTAGTCCAACACAGGTAAAAATGAAAATATGAATTTTATTTTGATATTATCCCTAAGAGCTAACTGATTCAGCCATGGATAGCCCTTAAAAGGTATCCAAATTACTAGAGAATCAAGATTCATCATATGCTTACAAGTTATTACTTAAGTATCTGCCAGGGGCCCTGGCTTTCTGCTGAGACTTAGAATCAATAACTTCTTATATTGCCTGTCTCCTGTCAATGGATACCCATTCAAGGAAAAGACAAAGCTAAAAAAAAAAAAAAATGCAATAGCTGATCATGGCTTCCTACTAACAGTGTAGAATGAAACGCCATTCTAAAATACACTTTAAAACACAGACACACTCACACACTATGAGCAAGGATCCTATATTCACCAGCCACTCGTCAAAACAGATAAAACTGTATCCTTTCTTGACTTTACTATGTTTTCAAAAAAAAATTAATGTATTATTATTATTATGTGCTGCATGATGGAGGGGGTGGGGAAGTGCACACACGTGCAGGTCCAGGGCAACTTTGTGTAGTTGATTCTCTCCTTGTACCTTTCTGTGGATTCTGGGGATTGAACTCAGGTTGCCAGGCTTGCTCTGACCTGACGTGCTGTTACAGCAGTTATGTTTTATATATATATGATTTTTTTAAAAAAGGCAGAGCTACTTTTAAAGAAATACAATTTTTATCCAATTTCAGAAAATTTACTTTGAAAGTAAATTTGGTTTTGTTGTTTGCTTCTTTTGATTTTTGTTTTGTTTTGTTTTTGGTGACAGGGTCTTACTAAGAAGCCTAGAATGACCTGGAACTTAGTTAGATCAGGCTAGCCTCGAACTCAGAGATTCTTCTGATTCTCCCTCCTATGCGACTAAACTATGTACAACCATACCCCTCTCAAAGTAAATTTTAACAGGCGTTTTTGTTTGTTTTGTTTTTTAAATACAGGGTTTCTTTGTGTGTAAGCCCTGGCTGTCCTCAAACTCACTTTGTTGACCAGACTGGCCTTGAACTCACAGAGATCCTCCTGCCTCTGCCTCCTTGGATTAAAGTCCTGAGGATTCATTTTTTTTAACCTGATGTAGCAGCTTCAAATAATTAAAAGTATATTACAACCAAGACAAAGACCTGAATTTAGTACTAAGGTGTTTCACCCTAGATAGAAAGACCAATACACATAATCAGCCTAAAACAAGACAGGGAAACATGGATAAAGAGAGGTTTCATCCTTCCCAGCATATCAAAATAAAGAGGGGGGGGGAACTCCTTAGATTTTAAGGAGTTGATTTTAGAATTTCTAAATGTAATAATAAATATTTATAGAATATCTTCTCCTAATTGGCATTATGAATAAAAAATATAAAAAAAAACAATTGAAAACAAACTAGCAAAGTGAGACTGGTAAGAAGTAAAACTGCTACATTGGGGGCACAACAGTCCCCTGACACTAATGCAAGCAATCAGTATCTGTTGTCATAAACTATCCCCTCCCACCACTGAATAGTTCAAATACTAGATCCTTATTATCAGTACAATCAGGATTTTATGACAGTTTTATTGAACTCAGAGCCTTTCACTTGCTGACTTATTTTATATATGCAAATACAAACACAAATTTTTACTAAGAATCACTTTTTTTAAAAAAAAGATTTTTATTTTTTTATGCACATTCGGGTTTTGCCTGCCCAGAACTGGAGTTACAGTTGTGAACTGCCATGTGAGTGCTGAGAATTGAACCTGTGTCCTTTGGAAGAGCAGCTAGTTTCCTTAAACTTCAGCCATTTCTCTATTTCACCTTTAAATGTTATTCTAGAATTTTTTTCAAGACAGGATTTCACTACAGTCTAGACCTCAAAACTCACAATCCTGCCTCAGTATCATGAGTATACCATGCCCAGTTTAATCTAAAATATTTTGTGTATTTTATACAGGCGTTGAAATCTATCTCTTGTTTACATGTGGTCTATAAAATTAAAATAAACTCACTTCTCCTTTACTTTTAATGCCTGCAATCCAAACACTCAGGAAGCTGAGGCAAGAAGTCTGACAGAAGTTTGAGGCAACCTGGCCTACACAGTGAGACCTTAAGTACAATCCCCCACCTCACCCCCACCCCAGCCAGGTGAAACAAATTGTAAATTATCAGCTATCTATGAGTAAAATCAATGCAATGGTTTTCTCCTTTGATCTCAGTAGCATGTTCAAATCTTTCAAAGGTCTTATCCAATATATGCAAGTGACAAGCAACCGAAAAGCACAGAAGTCTGTAACAGTACAGTTACATCACCATCATCATCGCTTGTTTTTCTCTTCATAGGAAATATTTAACTCATTATGTTCTCAAATAGGTGCTCAGGTTATCTGATTCTTGGTTTGCTAAGAACTGAGCTTTTTTCTCTTATGTATTTATAAAGTCCAAAACTTACTCCACAATGCACTTTCTCCGCAATGGCGAACAAACTAATCTTTCAGGATAGGAATGATTCCAATGTCTCAGAACCACCTAAACTACCATAATTATGGCATAATACCACAAAGAGAGCAAGGAAAAGGGCTGACCTAATATGCAAGGTGATTTTGCTTTTTAGAGTTAGCCAAAATATGCTTTTCCTCATAAATACAGAAAAACTCCAACTGTATTTCCACTAATTGGGATTGCACTCTTAATTTAGCAGGTCTGAAGGGGCTTATTTAAATGAACCCCAGTACAGATGGTATTTACAAAAAACATTTTCAACAGTCCACAGCTACCAACTTTCAGTTAACAAATCTTGTTCACAAACATACAGCTATTTAAAAAATCTGGAGACTTTTTCTTCTAATTCTGCTTAGCCTACTACAGGTACATTATTCACTTCCAGTAATTCAAAATTAAAATTATTTTGGAAAGATTATAACTCCAAAAATAAAATTAATCTGTGTCAGGCCTGGTGGTACAGACCAGTAATCCCAGCTACTCAGAAAGCTAAAACAGCAAGATCATGAAGTCAAGGCCAGCTTGAGCAACTTAAAATTATCTTGTCTCAAAACAAAGAACGAGGTAGACTGGAGTCCTGTCAATGATCTAGCAATACCTTTGGCGTGATTCTCAGCATTGGAAAAATAAAAGTGAAAGACTTCCTAGAGGAGGAAATTTGGGGCTTCCCACTTTCTAGACATTCTAATACTCTTTTGCATTCCAACTGGTCACTCTTCTAGGATTTCCCTTTATGGAGCCATCACAATTCACTTACAAAGGTGTTATTTATACATTAGCAGGTAATAAATACATCAAGTAGGACTAATCATAGGAAACAGTAGCAAACTCCTGCTACAAAAGTATACGGCATTAAAAAACAAAACAAAAGAATAACAACCTGAAACAGAGTAACAACCTGGTCTACAGAGCAAGTTCCAGGGCAGCCAGGGATATACAGAGACACCCTCTCAAAAGACCAACAACAAAAAATAAAAATAAAATTCAAAAAAAGAAAAAACCCAACAAAACAAAAAACAAACACCAGGATAAATTCTTTTGTGGAATTACAAAAGATATATGCTTGAATATATAATGAGAAATCTGGATCACTAAATCCCTAAATTGATAATATATATGAAACAAACACAAAAATTAAGACCAATTTATCTGTCTCTTAAAACATGAAAGTATAGCCATGTACCATGAACCATGCTTTCAGGTTCGGGGAAAGATCACATACACAATGATAAATACCACAGAGTCTAACTAAATAGCAGGTTAAATGGTTAAGTACCGTATAGCTAACTATATAGGTGGTTAAAACACCTAGGTTAGCAGGGTGTGGTATCCAACACCTTTGATCCCAGCACTGGGGAGGTAGAGTCAGATGGATCTAAAGTGGTAGTCCAGCCTCATCTACAGAGTGATTTCCTGGATAAAACTGCTACACAGAGAAACCCTGTCTCAAAAAAGCAAAACTAAAGCAAGCAAACAAAAAAATCCCACCTAGGTTAAGTGAACGAACTTTCTACAGTGTTTGCACAATGACAAAAGACTAACTAGCATTAAGTATTTTTACCTAAAGATGGTTTTTGTCCCGCCGTTTTGTTACACTTATTTGTGTGTGTGTATGTACACCCTGCAGAGGATAATGGTTCTCTCCTTCCACCATGGGGGTCCTGGGGATGGAACTCAGGTCTTCAGGCTTGGCAGCAAGTGCCTTTACCTGCTGAGCCATTTTGTCACCCAGTTCTGGTCTTTTGAGTCAGGGTCTTACTAATGTGGCCCTGAACTCTCCATCCTTCTAACCCCAGCCTGCAGAGCGCTGAGGTCACAAACTAGCAAGCCCATCTACAAAATGTTTTGAATCTGTAACTTAGCAAATTATAAAAACCGAACCCCTTATACTAACAAGTCAAATATAATTTCTTTGAAAAATGCTTCAAATTAAGACTAAAAAATGACTTTTTTTTTTTTTTTTAAAGAGCTCTGGTCGGGCAGTGGTGGCGCACGCCTTTAATCCCAGCACTTGGGAGGCAGAGGCAGGCGGGTCTCTGTGAGTTCGAGGCCAGCCTGGACTACAAGAGCCAGTCCCAGGACAGGCTCCAAAGCTACAGAGAAACCCTGTCTCTTAAAAACAAAAACCAAAACAAAACAGAGCTCTGAATGGAGGCTACAGAACAAAATGTTACATGAAAGTGACCAAAATGGTCTCTACCCCCCAAATTTCATTTTGTCTGAAAACATTTAGTAATGATGGCTGCACAATACTTATAATTAGCCATCAAAAGATTATCTGATACAAAATGAACACAGGCTAATGATATTTTTTCAACGTGAGACTTTTGATTAAGAGTCCTTCATTGCAATAACAAAGATAGTTGATGAGAGATACTAATGAATTATGGAGTCCATTAACCTGCTAGAAAGCCCAGCCTAATAAAGAGCATAGTCGCTAAACTAGAGGACAATTGTATGTCTGTCTGCCTCTGTCTCTTTCCCACCTCCCCCCCTCCTAAAGATCACCAACCCACAACAATAAAAATTACAGTCACCGGCAAACCGCTGTCCTAATCCCCATTGTTCAGCGCTTTCCTCAAAGGCATACCTATGTATTTTCCTGTTTTTCTTTTTTTATATAAATTCAAAGCCAACGTTTTTCCCATCTCTCTCCAAAAGGCTACACCGGACAAATAACCCCGATTCGAACTAATAATAACACTCAAATAATATGATTAGACAGCCACCGAGTAAGACAGGAGACCTTTCCATTCAAAGACAATATGAACAAACTCAACACACACACACACAAAGCTAACAATATTTACCAACACGAGTGCAACCACATTAACGAATCCACTTTTTCATTCCTAAGGTGGAATCTTTAGTTTCTGAAAATGTTTAAATTCTCTTAAATCCCCTTCAATCAAGGAAAATAAACCACCCGGCCACGAGCCCATCTCAGCAGCCCTGGCGCCCGGTACAGCTGGGTTGAGGAAGGATGAGGACGAGCCGAGAAGGGGTCACACAATCTCTCCGCTTCAGACCGGGGGGCGTGTCCCCCAAGGTTTTTTCGCTTCCCTTCTACCGGAACGACAGATGGAGTGCCACAAGAAGCTAGCCGCCCGGCTCGCGGGGCCTCGGGATTTGGTGTGGGGAACAGAAAGGAAAAGGAGGAAAAAAAAAAAGCTGAGGTTTCGAAAGGTGCAGAGGAAAACCAGCTCGGCGCGGTGTGGAAGGGGCAGCCTCGGCCACCCAGGTGGGCCGAGCCGCACAGCTCCCGCCCCGTCTAGCCGCCCGGCCCCCGCCACCCCACCCCCGGGGCGAGCGAAGTGCAGAGCAGCCCGGGCAGGCGGCCGGTCCGGAGGCACCCGGGCTGTGGGGCGGCCGGGAGGGAGGGACCCTCTGTACCCGTTGTTCTCCGCACAGCAGCAGCTCCGGGTAGCTGAACTCCACGCAGCTTTCGTCCGTGGGGTCCTTGAGCACCAGCTCCAGGCGAACCGTCTCCTTCGGCGGTCGCGGCGGCGGCTCCGCCCGGGCAGCCGAGTCCCGCGGCGGGGCGGTCTGCAGGGACAGCGGCGGCGGCGGCGGCGGCTCGGGCCGCGGGGGCTCGCGCTGCAGCGCCATGGGCGGCTCGGCGCGGCTGACCTCGCGCTGGGGGAGCGGCTTGTCGCGCGCCGGGTGCTGCGCGTCAGCGCGGGGGGCCGACTCCGCCCGGGCCGGCTGCGGCGGCTCCAGGCGGGGGGGCTCGCGCTCGGCGCCCGCGAAGTCGGCCTCGCGCCGCCTCACCGGTGACAGGCTAATGAACGCGACTCTGCGCGGCTCCGCCATCCCCACTGTTGTGGCCCTCGGCGCTCGCTCGAGCCGGCTCTCGCCTCGACCCCGCACGGCGTGCCTGCCCGCCTTTCCTTTCGCTCTCCGTCGCTTTTCTTCCCTCCAGCACCCTCAGCCGCCTCCGCGGACGCCACCGTGAGTGCGAACCGGGTCCCTGTCCCCGCTACTACGTTCTGATAAGCTCCACCGCCATCGCCAGGGTCGCCGCAGCCGCCATGTTGGGTCCCCCACATAAATAGAAGCAGGCCGCTGAGCGGGCGCATGCGCACACCGGAGACGCTCGCGTCCACAGTCGTGGCTGTTGCTCAGTTTTCCTCTTTTCCTCCCAACAGTCTGGAGTGCCGACAGCTCGACGGAAGTGACGTCACATGTGGCCCTGTCTCCGTAGCAACGGAGACGCTATTTCTGCTTTGGCTCCGAAGGAGGGGTTTGGGGTTCCCGGAGTGATTTCCTCTGCTCGCCCGGAAACCGAGGCGCGCTCGCGGATCCCTCAGGGTGAGCGTTGCGATGTGCCTGGGAACGACCCAGACATGGCGCCGCGTCCCGCCCGTCGACGGCCTTTGGCTCTCGGCCCGGGGGAGCAGGGTTGTCAGCTGAGGACTCCGGGTGGACCCTGGAAAGGGTGAGGGACTCGCGGCCTGGCCGCGGATCCTGCCCGCCCGGTGCCCAGTCGCCGGAGGTGTCCAGAGTAGAAGTCAAAGACTAAACTCGCCCCAGACCCCTCCCGCGGGCGCCACGCTGCCTCCCACACCGCCGCCGCCTACACTTCTCCCCAGCCGCTTCGCGCACGGCAAGGAGACGCTCGGTGACGCGCAGCGGTTGGGAAATTGAACTGGCAAACGAACAGTTCGTGAAGACTTGAACGTCTTAGCAGGGTTTGTTGTTATTTTAGGAGACTCGTTCTCGGGGGGAGGTGGTTGACGACTTTGAGGCTCATTTCTGAGTGAGAAGGAGCGCTGATTAGGCTTCGCTGTTATACCCATGGGAACCGAATTGTGATTCGGATTTTAAAGGATGAGAATTACTGACCGTTTTAATCTATTCAGTAGAAAGTGAATCTGAAGACTCGTCTTTCACATCCTCAAGGAAACCCAAGCTTGTTAATTGCCTTAACTGTATTAGATGCTGAGGAGCTGAGTCAAAGTGACATCATTTTTTTAACAGGCTGGTATTGACTCAGAATTCTGTTCCTTTCCAAAAATGCGCCATTTGATGATGGAATGTTCGTCCCAAAAGTTCCTCCTCGTTCTAATACAGGCTTGGAGGCACAGGAAGAGGCAGGCTGTGCGACTTCAACACAGTCTGCATAACCGGCTCCAGCCCAACTAGCACCTCTTTTTGGTTTTTGCTGGCAGGGTTTCTCTGTGTAACAGTCCTGGCTGTCCTGGAACTCACTCTGTAGACCAGGCTGGCCTCGAACTCACTGAGATTCACCTGCCTCTACCTCCCAAAAAGTGTGTGGCACTCCAGACTCAGGTGGATCTCTATGATACAAGGACAGTCTAGTGGACTTAGTGAGTTCCACGCCAGCCAGAGCTGGGAGACTTTGTCTGAAAAGGAGGAGGAAGAAAAAAAGGAAATAAGAAACAATCTCTTTTAGCTCTAAAATGCTGTACTATTTCCTTGACACCATGCTTTACCTACAACATTCCTTCCGCCACCACCCCCAATTTTGATTGAGATCTCTTATTTTGGACTGAAGCACTTAAATGACCTTTCTGTCCCCAGACTCTATTTCTGCCAGTCTTACCATAGGGCAATTAATGTTTCCGAAACACTTTTTGTTTTATCATTCTCTATTCCAGCTCCAATTGAGCTGCAAAGTGAACTCTATACCTGTGTTCAGTAGCTACAATTTATCCCAGAGCTTTGGGTCAGTCTGTCCTTGAGCCAGCTCTTCTGTGTGTATACTGTTCATCCAACTTTATCATCTGCTGGGTGCTTTCCTGATCCACCGTAAGAAATAGATTCTAAGCCTTGACATAAACACTAAAACCACACTCAGGAGGCAGAGGCAGGCAGATCTCTCTGAGTTTGAGGCCAGCCTGATCTACAGAACAAGTCCCAGGACAGTCAAAGTTGACTGTCTCAAAAATCAAAGCAGAAAGTTAGTTCTTTGTAACCTAATGTCCACATCCACACAGCTGACGTGCAGTGTGCCTTCCTGTGAGGCACAGAATGGAAACAGTGATGGAGGTCAAAGGACGATTTGTGGAGCCTGTTCTCTCCTTCCAGGTGGCCAGACTCTGCACCTTTTCATTCTAAATGTTCTATAGTAATAGTTTAAATTGTAACATCACCAAGAACAAGTTTTTTTGTTTGTTTGGTTTGGTTTTTCAAGACAGGATTTTTTTTTTGTGTGTGTGTGTGTGTGTGTGTGTGTGTAACCCTGGCTGTCCTGGAACTAGCTCTATAGGTCAGATTGGCCTCAAAACTCCCAGAGATCCCCCTTGCCTGTGCCTCCTCAGTGCTGGAATTAAAGGCATGTGCCACCTCTACCCAGCCCCAAGAACAAGTTTTTGATTTATTAGGTTATTTGTCAAAAAGTATATGTGCCACATCCACCATATCCACCAGTGCTGAATAAAGAAGTTGTTCTTATTTTGTTTTTCTCTTTGAAACAAGGTCTCACTATGTAAACCAGGCTGGCCTTGAACTCAGAGACCCTTCTGCCTTTGCCCCCCCTAGTGTTGGGAATTAAAGGTGTGCAACAGTATGCCTGGCTGGTTTTCAAACCTTAATATAAGCCGGGCGGGCGATGGTGGCGCACGCCTTTAATCCCAGCACTCGGGAGGCAGAGGCAGGCGGATCTCTGTGAGTTCGAGACCAGCCTGGTCTACAGAGCTAGTTCCAGGACAGGCTCCAAAGCCACAGAGAAACCCTGTCTCGAAAAACCAAAATAATAATAATAATAATAATAATAATAATAATAATAATAAACTTAACATAAGATCAATTTTCCTTTTCCTACATCAGAAGGCAATTAATACTCTTTCCCTAAGATTTGCATTAACTGAGTTATGCCATTCACTTTATATTTTAAGGTCATATGTAAAGGTCTTATTGACTGTTTCATTCTAGTGAAATTTCAGGTGTTTTGCTTTCAAAGTCATATAGCTAACACTGTCCCTGAACTCCTGACCTTTCCAATTCATCTCAAGTTAGTCAGTTATTATATGTCCCTTCACATCCAGCTATCTTAGGAATTTTGAAAGTATTAAGCTTCACCAAGTAGTCACACCTTTAATCCCAGAATTTGGGAGGCAGAGGCAGTAAGATCTCTGAGTTCGAGGCCAGTCTGATTTACAAAATGTGTTCCAGGATTGCCAGAGGTACACAGAGAAAACCTGTCTTGGAAAATGTAGTGATATTTTGTGTTTTAACAAATAAAGCTTCCCTGAAGATCAGAGAGTGAAGAGCTTAACCACTAGAGGCCAGGCAATGGTGGCCATACCTTTAATCCCAGCACTAGGGAGGAGGAGACAGGAGCTAAGTGCAGTCTGAGGTTTGGTGAAGATGGTTGCAGTGTGCACTCTAAGGAGGCAGCCTGAGGACAGGATCCCCCTTCTGGTCTGAGGATTTGGGAAAGGTAAAAGGTCTCTCTGCTTCTCTGACCTTTCAGCTTTCATCCCCTACTATCTGACTCCAGGTTTTTATTATTAAGACCAATTAGAATTCATGCTACAGTGGGGGAAAAAGTATTAAACTTCCACAAGTACGCACATTTCTATATCTTTTCACTTTCCTAATTCTCCCCTCTTCCTCTTGCTCCCTCTTTTCCTCCCTCGCCCCTTCTTTCTCCAGGGTCTCACTATGTAGTTTTGGGTGTCCTGGAACTCGCTATGCAGACCAGACTAGCCTCTAATCCACAGAAACCCACTGGGAATCAAGGGGTGCACCACTATGCCTGGCTTCTATTCCTTTTTCTAATAATACTCTTTGAGAGTATTTTATTGTATCTTGAATAACATCATGACTTTATATTCACATATATAATCATGTATTATATTGATGACATCCTTTTCCTAAAAACATAGAAGCCCCCCCCCCAAAAAAAAAACTCAATAGAGAATTCTGAGTGTTTTGTCAACAAACAACATTCTCTCTGCTTAATTGTGATCATGTAAAATTAGACTGTCTGTCCAAGGAATGAGCCCAGGATTTGCCTTTCATGGAGCCATACATACCCTCACGCCCCACAACCTGGTCTTAGCAGTTGTACTGTTAAGTTCTAAATAAAACCTGGTGTGGTGTGTGCTGATGTTTTCTCCTTAATTCTATTGTGGTTTGCTTTATTTGTTCTTAAATGATGCTTGTAACCCTCAGAATCAGCTCCTGAACCCTCTAGTTGGTTGCAGTTTTGAAGTTGAAGTAAATCCACAACTTAACAGAGACTGAACAGGTCAGGAAAATGTAATTTTGCTCCTAGGGACTAGAGATAGACAATAGATAAATACATAATCTCAGAGAACTTAGAAAACCCTAAATGATGTAGTTGAAAATTGAAAAAAAAAAAGGGGGCCTTTCAAGAGGCTAGAAAGAGGTACGGCAGTTCCTAGTAAGTGGCAAGTCAGTGTTTTACATAGTTAAACCATATACTATTGTAGTGATATTTTGTTTGTAGTCCAACAAATAAAGGTTGTCTGAAGATCATCCACTAATTAGCCATAGAAGCAAGGCAGTGGTGGCACATGCCTTTAATCCCAGTACTCAAGAGACAGGCAGACAGATCTTTGTGAGTTCAAGACCACCCTGGACTACAATAGATTGATCCATTCTAAAAGAAAAACAGAACTAGGTGGTGGTGGCTCAGGCTCACACTTTTAATCCCAGCACCAGGGAGATGGATACAGGAAGTTATATGACTGGGCAGAGAGAGGAGTATAGCGAGAGGAGACAAGCCCAGATGCAGGCTGAGGATTTATGGAGACAGGATTACCCCTTCAGTCTGAGCATTGGTAGAGGTAAGAACTCTCTAGTAGCTGGCTGCTCTGCTTTTCTGATCTTCAGCATTAACTCCTATATCTGAATCTGAGTTTTATTATTAATACAAATTAAAATTCATGCTACATATTGTAAAGTCAGATTATTCTTTATTTTTATTTTATTATTTTTTGGGGAAGAAGTTTGAAGACAGGGTTTCTCTGTGAAACAATCCTGGCAGCCTGGCACGAACTTTGTATACCAGGCCGGCATTGAACTCAGAGAGATCTGCCTGTGTCTGCCTCCCAAATACTGGGAATAAAGGCATGCACCACCACCACCTGGCATACTCTTGTTTTTTATATTCGTATATATGTGTAACAATTATATATCCTGAGAGATCAAGCTATTAAGCTATTCATACCTTATCTGTCTCTGTGTATTGTATGTACATGCTTCTGTGTGCACATATGCTTGGGGGTATTGATTTTGGGTGTCTTCCTCAATCACTTTCTACCTTATTGTTGTTTATTACACTTATTTTGTGTGTTTCTGTGTTTGGGAGGGGAAGGTAGAGGGTGTACATGTGCTACAGTGTACAGGAGGTCCGAGAACAACTTGCAGGAATTGGGTTTCTCCACCATGTGGAGCCTGGGATTCAAGCTTAAGTCATAAGCATGGTGGTTCCTTTATCTGCCAGGCCATCTCCTTAGTTCATCTGCCCTATATTTTGAAACAGGCCCCTCCCAGAACGTGGAGCGCATCCACCTGTCTGTTTCTTCAGACTGAGATTAGGACCCAGCTTTCTACTAAGTGGCGAGATCTAAGCTCGGGTCTTCATGCTTTTGTTGGCCAGCAGTTTACTGACTGAGCCATCACCCTGGGCCCCCATTCATGCCTTCTTGAGAACACTTGTGTGAGGAACCAAACAGATGTCTTGAAAAACTCTGAAAGGAGAGATTTGAAGAAAGAGAATTTAAGTACAACCTCTGGAGGGAGTGAGCTGGAGTTTTGAGAGAAAGGTGGAAATCTGAGAATACAGAGATGAGCTCAAGTAGAGGTGACAGACCAGGCCGTTAAATATTATTAAAAATGGACCCAGAGGCAGGAAATTTGGCTCAGTGTTTAAGAGCAAGTACTACTCTTGTAGAGAGCCTGAGTTCACTTCTCAGCACCCACTTCAGGCATCTCCCAGCTGCCTATAAACTCCAGCGCCAAGGGACCTGACATGCTATTGTAGACTCCACAGGCACCTGCACCCACAGACAGAAACACACACAAATGGACTCAATAACTAAAAAATAAATCTTAGCTAAAAGTGAACCCAAAAGCGAATGGAAAGTAATTGAAAGTGACACAGTGATAAAGGAGTCAGCTAATTTTCCAGTTCTGTCAAGTCTACCGTGTGACAAGGACTACTGATCGAGCCATCTCCCTAGCTCCTTTCTCCTTTATTATTTTTTAAGTTTTTGCTTTTCAAGACAGGGTATCCCTGTAGCTTTGGAGCCTATTCTTGAACTAGCTCCTGTTGAACAGACTGGCCTTGAACTCAGAGATTCACCTGCCTCTGCCTGGCAAGTGCTGATATTAAAGGCGTGCGTCACCACCACCCGGCTTTTTTTTTAGCATCATTATTGGATAGGCCAGTCCAGATTAAAAACTTGAAACCCGTAATCTAATCCCCAAATCCCAGGGAAGGACCAATAATTGACTGTGTCGGTGGCAATCCTCAAATCAGTCAGCTGCCAGGAAAGGCCTGCTGGCCTGGCTTCTGCTAAGGTGGATGGAGTTTAGGCAAAAGGATGCTGTTCCAGGAACGACCAGGAGCCTGACAAGCAGCTACTCTGAGGCCCCAAAACACAAAACTGTAGGACAAAATTGCCCATAATGCCTTGTGTTTAAAAGGTGATGACTTTTTTACTCACAGAAGAAAACATAAATACAACATAACTCATGAAAGGAAAGAAAATTTAAGCCAAATCAAGAATTATGTTGCTGGGCAGTAGGGGCACACGTCTTTAATCCCAGTACTCGGGAGTCAGTCAGGAGAATCTCTGTGAATTTAAGGGCAGCCTAGTCTGCAGAGGTAGTGCCAGGACAGCCAAGCCTACACAGAGAAACCCTGTCTTGAAAACAAACAAAAAATGATGTTAAAGAGCTGGCCTCTCAGAAAACAACACAGACCAGCAAAGCACAAAGTCTAGAAACTAGACAGTTTCATGGGGGAGTTCTGCCAAACGTGACGGGAAAATGGGTTTCATAGTATTTAAATTGCTGCAGTATAGAACAGGAAGTGTCTGCTCCCCAAAACTTGGTTTTTTTTTTTCAGGTATCAAGTGAAATGCTGCTTCCAGCTCCAGCATAAACCTTCGGTAACACTAGAGGAACAGCTGTCCTGAGGTGCTCTTTGATCCGCTAGGTTGATGAAGGAGGTAGAAATGGGTGGTACTGAGCTGCTGAGGATGTGGAGAAATAATCACTTCCTTTTATTGCTGGAATAACCTTTGCGTGTGGCAATTTAGAAATACCTGTCAATTGCACACGCGCTTTAACTCCCAATTCTGTGGATTTATCAAAGAGCTGTATTTTATTACAGTTTGTTTAGGTGTGTGTGAGAGAGAGGGAATGGAAAGCGGAGGACATTTTACAAGAGTGGGCTCTCTCAGTGTGGTCCTGGGGTGAACTCTACATCCTCAGTGGCAAGTACCTCTACCCTTTGAGCCATCTTTTTTTAACTTTCTTTTTTATTTATTCTTTGTGTCTTTCACATCATAAGTCTTATCCCACCTATCTCCTACCCCCTCTCATCTGCCCTCTGCCCCTGCAGCCTCTCCCCTCCTACTTCAAAAAGAAAGAAAACAAAATTTAAGGTAAAGAAGGAAGAAAGGGAAACTTGTCATGGAAGCTGCAGTGTGAATTGTACAGTGTTCATTTCAAAAAATCATTAGTTTGGTTTGAGGCCCCTGGTCTCTGCTGCACTAGCAACACTGGGACTCTTCCTGGACATCCCGTTGCTGCCCTGTGTCGTGGAGATCCTGTAGCCCCCACCCCATACACAAACACCTGTGCTCCAGCCCATCACAGATGGGGCAGATGTTGGGGTAGGGCCAACACTTAACCCTGGGCCTGGGTAGTTACATAGTCGCTCAACCTGCCAGCTCTCTCCTGTCTTCACCACCAGGGTAAGTTCCCCAGCAAGTTCACACCTGGCAGCAATGAGCTAGCAGCAGGGCCAGTAGTCTGGCCTTTACATCCTCAGGCTGGTTGGTTCACACCTCCACCTTCAGGGCCAGCTCTGCTGTGTTGTCCAGTGGAGGTGCAGGGGCCACTCTCCTAAGTGCTGCAGCTGATGAGGAATAAGGACAGCTCCCTGGCTCTTATGACCTCAGGACAGCTGGGCTTGGGGGAATCCCCTGCCCGTGGGGCCACATGACAATTAAGTCCACTGAGCCATCTTAGCAGACCAAACAGCTACAACATTCTGTATATTTTTCTTCTTTCCCAACTTGATTGGTGAGATGTAAAGGATTTTTCATTTATTTTACTGATTTAAAATATTTTTTTACTTTGAAATTCTTTTTCAAAGCCAGATCCTTCACACATTGTTACTATTATCATTTTTCTATTTTCTTTGAGACAACATCTTACTGTGTACAGTCCAGACTGGGTTCAAGTTTTCATTCTCCTGCCTCAGACTTCTGAGTGCTGGGATTCTAGGCAGGAAACACCATATGGCTTCTATTTTTAGCTTAATTAATTTTGGAGTTGATTAGTCTTTCTTGTGGAATCCTTATGCTTATTTCAATAATCTTTTTATAATCTCTCAAGATCCCAGTGTCACCTCATTCATTTTTTTTCCTGGTTTTTAGTGTAAGGTCTTAAGACCTTGTCTCCAGGGTGTAACATGAATCTAGTTTGGAGAGCCTCTTTTACTTCAAAGTTAGGAAGGTTTTATCTAGGCATGTGTTGCTTTTTTTCTCCTTTATTTTAATATTTTAAGAGCTGGGATGGTAGTTTATGGAAGGATGTCTCCAAGCATTCCAGAAGCCCAGAGTTAAGTGCCTAGCATAACATAGAGTAAAACTTGCTGATAGCACAGTAAGTACCTAGTTTCTTTGGTTTTAGTTTTAACTTCTGCTTTGTGATTAAAAAATACGCATACTTTCTGGGCAGTGGTGGCACATGCCTTTAATCCCAGCACTCAGGAGACAGAGGCAGGTGGATCTCTGTGAATTTAAGGCTAGCCTGGTCTACAGAGTGAGTTCCAAGAGAGCCAGGACTGTTTCACAGAGAAGCCCTGTCTCAAAAACAACAACAAAATACACATACTGGGCATTGGTGGTGCACGCCTTTTAATTCCAGCAGCACCTGGAAGCAGAGGCAGGTGGATCTATGTGAGTTTGAGACTAGACTGGTCTACAGAGAGAATTTCAGAGTTTCCATGCAGAAAAACTATGTCTTGATAACCAAAAATAAACAAAACAATTTTGGGACGGGGTTGCAAGGGTAGAGAGTGGATACAAAGTGACAGAAATGAATGGGATCGAAATGCATGATGTGAGAGACACAAATACATAAAAAGAAAGCTTTTTAAAAATACACACAGTGGTTCTGCTGAGGTTCCTGAGGAGGGTCTCCAGTGTTGAGGTTAAAACTTCAGGGTGAGGTGGGAATGCAAACTTGTGCAACCACTTTGGAAAGCAGTGTGGCGGTTTCTCAGGAAATTCGGGATCAACCTACCCCTGGACCCAGCAATGCCACTCTTGGGAATATACCCAAGAGAGGCCCGATCATATGACAGGGGCATTTGTTCAACTATGTTCATAGCAGCATTATTTGTAATAGCCAGAACCTGGAAACAACCTAGATGTCCTTCAATGG
>NW_026067941.1:6989217-6992882 GCF_014885135.2 Alexandromys fortis | reverse complement strand
GGAGAGGGAGGGGGAGAGGAGTGGGGGGGAGGGGGAGAGGAGAGGGAGGAGGGGGGAAAAGGGAGACGGGGAGGGAAATGGGAGGCGGGGAGGAGGCGGAAATCTTTTTTTTTCTTTTTTCAATAAAAAAATTATATATATAAAAAAATAAATAAATTTAGCAAACACACACAAAAAAAAAACTACAGGGTGAGACTAACTCTACCTCTGTTGCTCACTGTTATACCCTCTGACCTTTACAAAAAGTCACTTAAGCATTTTGTGTCTCAGTCTCCCAATTTCAAAGTGGGAAGAACAATAATATACATAATTTAAAGCGCTGGTATTAGGTAAAAGTGGTTCCAGCCAAGTCCAAGGACATGAGGGTGGAAGAACAAGACCATTTCCCCAGATCACACATGTGGGAACATGTGTCCCCACAGACACACAAAGTAAATGTATGCAATAATTTAAAAGTTAAGTGGGCTGATATTTGTGAAATGCTTAAAACAGGGCGTGATACATTGGAAGTGATGTTTTCTTTGTGGCATAACGTGCAGTCAGTTTTAGTGACTGGCCCATGAGTCCTTGAAGGAGAGGTCTGTTCTTTGGCATATTAATCTATTGCTTATTTCTGACAATGTTTAGATTACCTGCTGGCTTTACTTACATTTTTATTTCACCTTTCATGGGCTGCCATTGTCTCATCATTTTTGCTTTTTGAATCTTGGTTCCTTTCCTTTGTTGCATATTCATAACCATTGTAGTTATATCAGGAAACAGAGCCTTTATCATTCAAAGTGCGTTTCTTTGACTTGCTTAATGATTTTGACCTGAATCCAACCTTGTTTGATTATGGCACCTGCTCTCTCTCTATTTGCATTTTCCCAGTTGTACCACTGCCTGTTTCTTTTTTTCCTGCAAGTGTTGATGAATTACTTTATTCTCAGTAAGAGCAAGCAGCTCAGAGTTGGACTTCACTTTGTGATCTGATCTGCCAGTCCCTTTGTTTTAGTAGACGACATAACCCATATGCAGTTTCGAACAAGAAGTGTGTTTGAACAGACATACCACTTTAGTCTGTCATTCTTTCTCCTTTACCTCTATCAAAGACTCCTGGTTTTTGTATATGTTGCTTCTGATAATTTTAATGCTTTATGTTTTTGTGTAGTGTGGTAAATTTTTAGAGGTAAATTTAAAATGGCCTTAATTATTCATTTCTCTTTTTTTCAATCATTTATTTAACTCTCATTTTATGTGCACTGCTGTGAAGGTGTCAGATCCCTTAGAACTGGACTTACAGACAGGTGTGAACTGCCATGTGGATGCTGGGAATTGAACCTGGGTGCTCTAGAAGAGCAGCCAGTGCTCTTAACCACCGAGCCATCTCTTCAGCCCCAATTCTCAATTTCTTTGGACATTGTCTACAATGTTAATGTTTTTCTCAGTACTTTAACTTGTTACTATAAGGTATACCCATGCCTGTGACTAGACTTATTACTAGTAAATGACACTAATGTACTAAATCTACTGTCTACCTTTCTGTCCAGATAAAATGCTTCGTTACAACTTTCACACACATGTACCAATTTTCAAGTGATAGTTTAAAATATCTAGTTTATTTGATTTACATGTATGTGTCTGTGTGTGTACCATGTGTGTGCGGGTACTCACAGAAACTAGAAGAGGGCATCTAGAAACTAGAAGACCCCTTGAAGCTATAGTTGCATGCCATTGTTAGTCCACTGTGAATGCTGGGAGCCAAACTCTGGTCCTCTGGTAAAATAGCAAGCTTCCTTAACTGCTGAGCCATCTCTCCACCCTGATCACTTTTTCTTTTGGTTTTGCAAACAGGGTCTCTCTGTGTAATAGTACTGGCACTTGCTTTGCCAGTACTCGCCTCAAACTCACAGAGATCCACCCACCTCTGCCTCCTGAGTGCTGCAATTAAAGATATGCACCATTGCTGCCTGCCCCCTTTTTAATTTTGGTTTTGTTACTTTTCTTGTTTCTCGCTTGTGCTCATTTCCTACAGATGCTAAGCTGTGTTGTGTTTTTGGTTTGGTTAGCCTTTGAGGAACATGAGTTTTCCTGGGAAGGTTGCTGGTGGGGCACATGGGATTGTGTGTGTGTGGCAGACATCCACCCTCTGGCCCTGGAGTTGGATTTACCCTTCATTTGATAAACAGCTAGGAGATGCTCTGGTCAAATACTCTTGTATCTCTGAGGTCCTGCTGCTTCCCGCTTAGAACTCTGTCCACGGAAATTGGATGTTAAAATGTTGCATTTGTCATATCGTAATCAAACAGGAAGGTTTTGTATTTTTTATGTGTGTCTGTCTCTCCATCCACTCCTGTGCTGTCTCCTTGACTGTCCTTCTCTTACACATACACCATCCATACATGAGGACACATCCCATCTCCTAACACAGTTGAATCCATCTTTGGTTGAGTCAGTGTTTGTTGCTTACAGTTGTTTGTTGTTTTGCTTTTCAAGATTTGTCTTATGTATATATGAGTGTTCAGTCTGCATGTTACATGTGCTCACATGCATGTCTGGTGGCACTGAGTCCCATGGAAGTGAAGTTAGTAATAGTTGTGATCACCATATGAGTGCTGGGAACCAACACTGGTCCTCTGCAAGAGCAACGCATGCTTTTAACCCCTGAGCCCTCTCTCCAGTCCCTGCCTACAGTCTTGTAAACCATATATTTTATGGCTGAACCATGAAGTAGCAATATCTTTCCTCCCCTAAACACCTTTATAATTGCTTGCTTCACTTTACACCTAACCTGCCTCCAAACTCTCTTCTCTATGTGTGCATAGGTCATTCATACACACTTGTGAACCTAATCTGGAATCAGTGGGTCTTGGAGCTGAATGTAGTGATGCTCGGTACAATGAAACCCAGCTAATAGACATATCACTACCATTGAATCTATACCTATAACTGCCTACTTCTGTCTTTTGTTTGTCAAACAAAAACAATAGCAAAAACTTTTCCAGTTCAGTAACTATTAGAGGGGTAATGTTTTGCCTTGCTTTATTTTTTTAAACATGGGTTCTCATGTGGCCCAAGCTAGCCTTAAACTCACTACTAGCTACGGATGACCTTGAACCTATCATCTTCCTGCCTCCACTTCCCAAGAGTACTGGTATTAGAGGAGTTAACCACTGTGCCCGGTTTGTACAGGGCTGGGGGATGGATCCTGGGGCCTCATGCATGTTTGGTGAGCACTCTTCCAACCAAGTTACATCCCTAGTTCCTAACAGAGACATATTAGCAAAAGTCCAAATTGAACGGTGTAGGTACTGCTCTTGAAGTCTGTACACGTACATGTCAATACACAGAAATGGAGCCATGCCTTTGTGTTGTGCTGTTGTACACAACTGGAGACTTGGTAGATTGCAAATAAGGAAATAACAGAAACACATTTTCTCATAGCTCAGGGGTCCAAATTTCAAAACAAGATGCCTGTTTCTGGGGTGTTTTTGCTAGCCTCCTCCCCACCTTTGGTTCATCTTCTTTTTTTAAAAAAAAAAATTATTTATTTATTTGTTATGTATACAGTGTTCTGCCTGCATGTGTGCCTACAGACCAGAAGAGGGCATCAGATCTCATTATAGATGGTTGTGGGCCACCATGTGGTTGCTGGGAATTGAACTCAGGACCTCTGGAAGAATAGT
>NW_026067941.1:6971879-6989152 GCF_014885135.2 Alexandromys fortis | reverse complement strand
TATAATATAAGGTGGAAAGAGATAAGACACTCAGCTTGACCTTTGACCTCGACATATGCAAGCACACCTATATAAACATAAACACACATGAAAAGAACAAAAAATAAAATTTAATTTAAATATAGTACAATGGCATATAATTCTTTTGCAATACAAAAATAATTGTAAAAGGTTTTTTTCCATTTCTAAGTATGCACTACAGATTTTAAATAGTACATTGATGTTATAGACTGTGCACATTACACATTCCCCATCCTGGGCTGTCATTTGTGAGAGAACACAGCCATAAAGCCTGGAGCCCTGTCGAAACAATCAGAAGCAATTATCCCTCCTAACAGAATTACATATGCTTTGTTTTAACTAGCCTTCATGTTTCTGTCTCAAGCCTGTAGATTAAAAACTTTAAAAACTAATCTAAAGTTCTGATGTTGGGGGGAATAGACATCCTTCCCTCAAGACTGGAAAATGTCAGACTACTGAGTAATAAACTCGAAAAATCTCACTGGGAAGTACACCAGCATGAATGAAGAACTATACCTGAACACAGTTCACGGCAAGATGCCCATAGCCCCCAGGAGTTGCATCCGCCCTCCCGCTTCTCTGCTTCCTTTTGAGTAACGTAAGTTTTACAAGAATGTTTCGCAGAACTATACCAAGTTCAGCCGTATCTGACCCACCTAATATTCTTGACAGTGAGAACCAGCTGTTATTGAAAAAGTAGGAACAACAGAACAAGAAAACAAGACGCTCTTGTCATAAAACGGCTTTGTTTCCTGGAGTTCTTTTAGATCAGCACTGTGATTTGTGCTCCACACTGATCAGATCTGGACCTATGTAAAAGATGGCACACTGGCCCTCTTCTGAGCAGAGCTGCAGACCACCTTGGGGCTGGCCAGAGGGGAAGGCTGTGTCCAGCCGCTGCTCCCGTTGCTTTGGCTCCCGTTGCTTTGGCTCCCGTTGCTTTGGCTGGTCTCTCTGAACGGGCCCCCTCTTCTTGTTGTGCAGCACCATGCCACCTGCAGCGGGAGGCCAGGGCATGGGGAAGAACCAGTGCTGCTTCCAGAAACTCCTCCATTCTCCCCACCCACTCTCTGCTCCCTGAGGATGAGTCTGCGTGTTGTAGCCATGACACTGCACCTCAGACTTACAGAAGAACATTATAGGGCATAGAAACCAAGGTGATCTGATATAGGAAAAGATGTGTCTGTTCTCTGAAAGTGGGACGTAGACCCAAGAATATTTGGTTGTAGAATGACGAGGGTTCCGTAATGACAGCTCAGAGACATGAGGCTGAGATATAATGGAGGTGTTAGCCATTAGGAGTTTTCGTCCAGGGACCCTTGCTTATAACTGTATTAATCTATTATGTGTGCATGTGTGTGCAATATAATTTGCCGGGTGATAATGGTGCACACACCTTTAGTCCCAGCACTTCGGAGGCAGAGACAGGTAGATCTCCAAGTTCGAGGCCAGCCTGGTCTACAAAGTGAGTTTCAGGACAACCAGGACTATAGAGAGAAACCCTGTTTCAAATGACCCAAATCAAACAAACAAAAAAAAAAAATACATAGCCGGGCGATGGTGGCGCACGCCTTTAATTCCAGCACTCGGGAGGCAGAGGCAGGCGGATCTCTGTGAGTTCGAGACCAGCCTGGTCTACAGAGCTAGTTCCAGGACAGGCTCCAAAGCCACAGAGAAACCCTGTATCGAAAAACCAAAAAAAAAAAAAAAAAAAAAATTTATAAAAAAACCTTTGCAGCCCTATGTTCAAACTGCTGTCCGTTCAACTGATATATGAAGACGTTTCCCCTGGCTTTGTTTCCTAAATACAAGGCAGTAGCGATTGCTACATTTTTCTTTTCCCTCGCCTTTTAAAAATCTACACCACTCAACTTGCCTCACTGTAACAAGCTATAATCGGAGTTCACTTACTGAGTGGTCTCTAAGCCTATTCTCTGCTGCCGACTGCACAGCGTGGTAGAGAGTCTCGCGGCCATCCTTAGAATCACACAGCTGGGAAGACTTCTCCCAGGACTCAGAGATGCATTCTTCATGGACGAGCTAATGTACAAGGTGATGGAAGATGATCAAATGACAGTAATTCTTTAGTATGAAAGTACTTGTCACTGCAGCTAGGAGAAAATTTCCTGAAATGCTAACAGAAAAAGAAAAACAAAACTATTATCTACTCTTCAAAGCCAGGAATTATATGAGTATTCTGAGTGATTTTGGAAGAAAGGCACCGGGGAAGTCCAGAATCCTTTCATGTTAGATTACACGAGTAGGGAGATCTGTGCCGCCTGATGTGAGTCCACACGTACCAGCCACTCATCCTGATGTGCTAACAGCAAGGAACAAATGTCAGTCAAACAGGGTCCTGGACCACATATTCGAGTGCAGGAAACAGTTCCAATGTGATGTGAGAGGAAACTGGTCCCTGGCCTGGGGCTCAGCTGTTCAGATAGGCACTCTGTTCTCCTTGGCCCACTTCTTCATGATCCTGATGATATACTCCACTTGGGTGTTTCCCGTGCTTCTCAGTAAGTGTAGCACTTCTCGGAGGGTCTCTCTGGGGAAAGGGTTTGAAAGACACTGTCTCAATAGGGAAGGAAAGCTGACAGTCTCTCACTGTTACACTGTATCCGAGTGAGGAGGCATCCCTGCTCATGGGCCCTCCACTGAGCATAAACCAACTACAAAGTTGCTAGTTTTCTAACCCATAGCCAAGGGTGGCTTCTTCAACAGATTTGTTTAGAAAGGGTTCACAAATATTAAAAATATAGATGAGAATAGCAGTAAGGACTGAAAATTAGTAAATACATAGATTTACACTTTAAAAATATTTTAACTTGCCGGGCAGTGGTGGCGCATGCACTCGGGAGACAGAGGCAGGTGAATCTTTGTGAGTTCGAGGCCTGTCTGGTCTACAAGACCAGTCCCTTTGTGTAGGTCTGTGTGAGTGTATTTGCACATGTATGCAGGTGCCTGAGGAGGACAGAAGAGTTTCCTCCTTGGAGCTGAAGTTATAGGCGTTTATGAGCTGCCTGACATATGTGCTGGGATTCGAACTCCAGTCCTCATGACTAAGCAGCAAGGATTCTTAACTGCGAGCCATCTTGAGCTCCAAATTCATTAAAATTAAGGCTTGGATTTTAGGTGAGGCATCTGAAGCTTCCCTGCTGTCTCATCAGAACATTGGCAGCTGATTGTGGGTGGCTCCCCTTGTAGTCTTGTTTTCTATCCCTTTCTCTCTGAGGAACAACCTACCTAAGTGCTTTTATTTGGTATTGTAAATAGACACATAGCAGGACGTAAATTTTGATAATTTTGTTTTTCGAGACAGGGTTCCTCAGTGTAATAGCTCTAGCTATCCTGGAACTAGCTCTTGTAGACAAGGCTGTCCTCGAACTCACAGAGATCCACCTGCCTCTGCCTCCCAAGTGCTGGGATTAAAGGCGTGTTCCACCACCGCCCAGCAAATTTTGGTAGGTAATTTGCTTAAAAAGAGTATTACATTTTTCTGTGTATGCAGTAAGCAATGAATATATTGTGTAGAGTTATTTTTAGAGCGCTGAACTAATGAATGAATTTTAGCGGAGGCTAGTCTTTCTGGACTTGAGCCCACAATTCTGCTTCAGAATCCCATGTGCTAGGAGTTTATTTTTAAGATTTTTAATTTTTATTCACATAGAAATATAAGCATCTTAGTTTTACATAATCAATACCTCTGCATTTCCTGGAATATGAGAAGGCAGAAGCAAAAACAGAATTATCAACTACATCTACTCTGTTCCTATTTCTTTGAGGCCTAAATTAGACAACAGAAGGAAAAGCCAATAGGCAGAGAGTGGAGATGTGAATGACATTTGTTTATGGAAATAGCTGTTCATCTGGAGTCAGATATACACCTTGCCCTGGATTTGGAGGCTCTCATATGCTTAGTGTCCCCAGTATGTATGACTTATAATCATTTGATTCTATAAAATAAGACATTTCTGGAAGAAATGATCATACCAAAAATATTGCCATCTCAACGTTTCTCTCCCCACGCTTTCCACAGGCACCCTGTCACAGGCGTGCTTGAACAGAGTGCCTCCATCTATTGGGTACTTACTTGGGTTCTCTCCCAGCTAAAATCATCTGGAAAATGCCTACGCAGGCACCCCTTTTGCCTTCCCAGTATTCAGGGTTGGGATCCAGCCTCTCTAGGACATCAAACGCTTTGGCTGAATAGTAGAACTGGCCCATCTGCACAGAACAAAGCATGGTAGTAGCATTGACATTTAGACAAGAGGTGGAACACAATGAAATATACAAAGTAAAGAACAAGAACAGAACAGGATGAAGCAAATGCACACACACACACACACACACACACACACACCACTTTGAGGTAGCAACTTAGGTGCATTTCAATTCCTGTTCAAAATAAGAGGACCACAGTTTAAGTGTATAGGTTTGTTTAAAACCACATGCCCTTTCTTTCAGCAATAGAACATTTTGTCTACATACTGTTGAATTACAATGCCATCAAGACAGTTGTTATTTCTTCTCATTCTAGTCTGCTCTTGTGAGAAACCAATAGCTGTTTTTGTTTTGTTTTTAGGTATTTTCAAGTCTTTTCAATACATTACCCTAATCTGATCATATACAACTCAAAAGACTGATCTTTTCCCACATACCTTAAATGCTTAGAATTTCTGGGCAGTGCCAAGTCTAAGCACAAAAATCTCTTAATTCAATTCGACAGACATCTTTCCCAAAGACATGATACATTCCCTTGGCCTCATGGGATATGCTGAGCACAACTGAGTTGGCTCTTAAGGTTCCTTGTTGCTGGGTGATCCAACTCACTGTTGATGTAGTTACCCCTCCAGCCTCCTCCTCAGTCATTGACCAGGTCCTTAAGGCTATACTGTATTCTCAGCTCTCTCTCTCTCTCTCTCTCTCTCTCTCTCTCTCTCTCTCTCTCTCTTTATTTTGGTTTTTCAAGACAGGGTTTCTCTGTAGCTTTGGAGCCTGTCCTGGAACTTGGACAGTTATAGTCCAAGTTGGCCTTGAACTCACAGAGACCCGCCTGCCTCTGCTGGAATTAAAGGTGTGCACCACCATTGCCCTGCTAATTTGACTATTTTGTTAATTGTTTTTTGTTTGTTTTGTTTTTTGATACAGGGTTTCTTTGTGTAGCTCTGGTGATTGCCCTGGAACTAGCTCTTGTAAACCAGGCTAGCTTCAAACTCATAGAGATCTGCCTGCCTCAGCCTCCTGGCATTCTAGGCTTTATACAGCAAGGAAAGCACAAACTTTCTCCCCACAGAACAAATAATACCCTTCCCTTGTCCCATCTTTCTTCCTGTGTCACAAAACAAGTGTTCTTCCTCTTCTCAGGGCTAACCTTTCTGTCTTCACAATATGTTAGATAACACAGGTAGAGCCATGTGCGAAATAGGTACAACTTACTGTATGTGAACACAAGTGGACCAAGCACCCAGGTCCACGGGATGTGGAGAACAAGACCTTTAACATATCACCTGACAATGATCCCTGCTTCTTCATTGCTAAGCAGCAATTGCTGTTCCCACTTCCATGCTCAATCCTTAGACTTTCTTTATACTTTTTAAAATGATTTTTAAATGTTGTGTTGAGGGAATATGTGTGCTTTATTTATTTATATGTGTGGACATCAGAGGAAAACTTGTGGTAGCCAGTTCTTTCCTTCCGTGTGGGTCCCAGGTATCAAACTGAGATTCGCGATGCTTAGAAGCCAGTAATTTTAAATGCTGAGTCATCTCACTGACCCTCTTTGCATTTTAAATGATAGCATCAAATTTTGCCTCTCAGAATTTTATCTATATAAAATACTTTGTCTTGAATTTGACTCAAAATTTTAACATCCATCTATACTATCACATATTGTACTAATTATTTACTTTTCTAAAGTTATTTTATTTGTATGTTTTTATTTCATTGTTTGTTTACCTGCACACATGTCATGCAAACATGGAGGCCAGAGGACAACTTGTGGGAGTTGTTTCTCTCCTTCTGCCATGGGGTCCCGGGGATCACACTAGGCTGTCAGGGTAGGCATCGGGTGTCTTACTCACAAAATGATCTCATTGGCCAAGTTTTAGCTTTATTTTACATGTAGGGTTGTTTCGTCCACATTCATGTCTGTAGACAGTGTGGATGCCTGGTGCCCATGAATGTCCAAAGGAGGCATCAGATCCTGAGACTGAAGCTGCAGTGGCTGTGAACCACCAAGGCAATCAAATCTGGGTTCTACGGTAGAGCAGCTAGTGCTCTTAACTGCTGAGCCATCTCTCCAGCCATTAACACCCCAGTTTTATTGTGAAATAGTTACAGATCTATAGGAAGGTGCACAGACAGGATGGTGTCTCCTGTGCCTCTCACAATTTCTCCCAGTGGCTATTGCTTCTATAGCTATAGTGAAAAGATCTGAACCAGGAAGCTTCCGTAGGCACTGCTGAGGTGACAATCCTGAGTGGAACACCAAGGTCCTCCACTTCCAAGATCCAGATTCCTCCCTCACCAGAGATTTCCCTTGTTTCCAGCCCACAGTGACTTCAGGCCCTTCCCTGTTTACTGAGTGTCCCTAACACCCAGCTCACCAATCTTTTCTTGATAATATTGTCATTGATAATGTTATAATTTCAAGAATGTTTTTATATATGTTATAAAACACAAAAGTTTTCTTTACTCAGCATAATGTATATGATATTCCTTATTAATCTGGGGACCAATTTGTTTTTACTATGATCACTATACAAAAGTGGGGATCCTCCCGAATTTGGTTTGGATGTTGAGATCGATGATACCCTTCCCATAAAGAGTATGAAAATGTTTCTTATTCGTAGAACTGAGATCAATAAATTAATTTCTTTATTGTGGCACTGTGGGTTGAACTCAGGGTCTGAAGCATGGTGTAGGTAAATGCTCTACCACTCACCTATGTTCCCAGCTTCACAACTCCAGAGGGAGGGAGAGACACAGGCTGAGAAGGCAGGAAAAGGTGTGTGTGTGTGTGATTGCCGTGTGCCACAATGTGTGCGTGTGTGTGAGTGCCCGTGTGACAGTGTGTGCGTGTGCGCGTGTGTGTGTGAATGCCCGTGTGCCAGTGTGTGTGTGTGTGTGCCCGTGTGTGTACCACAGTGTGTGCGTATGTGTCTGTGTCTGTGAGTGCCTGTGTGCCACAGTGTGTGTGTGTGTGTGCCCGAGTGTGTGATTGCCCATGTGCCACAGTGTGTGTGTGTGTGCCCGTGTGTGTACCACAGTGTGTGCGTATGTGTCTGTGTCTGTGAGTGCCTGTGTGCCACAGTGTGTGCATGAAGGGCAGAGAAGAACTCTCAGGAACTGGTCTCTCCTTTCACCATGTGGGTTTCAGGGACTTTACTCAGATCATCAGGTGTCTTAGTGGCAGGTGCCTTTAATCAATAAGTCATCTTGCCAGTCCATAAACTCACTGATTCTGAGGGCTCCATTTTTCTCTTTCTCTAAAACAGGATCTTTTTAGGTAAACCTGGTTGGTCTTGAAATTATGCTGCCTCCAAACTTGTAGTGATCCTCCTGCCTCTGCTTTCCAAGTGCTGAGATCAGAGATATGTGCCACCACACCTAGCTAATCAGAATGTAAATGCTGATGGTGAGTCCTGATCTGTTTCCGGATGACATGTTTCTCAAGTTCAGAACCAAATTTCTGTCCATTAGCTGAATATTTCTACCTAGATAGCAGCTGAGCTTTCATGGCCTTAGAAATCAGAGGCCTCCTTCTAAATATCGTTCATATGCACATGAGACTCTGGAATACTCGCCCATCTCTGAGTTCATGTAATTCATAAAAAGGGTGGCAATCTCTCACCAATAGCTAGTCAGTCTCAAGGACTGACGTTTAGCTGAGGAATCGTGACACTGATCTTGGTTCCCTTCCCGTCACACAAGCTCACCTTGTAACAGTCATTGGCAATGAGCTGTAAGAGGCTGAAGGACTCGCCGGAGGTTTCCATCTTGAGATAAAGTTCCCAAGCTAGTCTCGGTTTTTTGTTCATGATATCTACAAAAGGAAACAAGTATATTATTTATATTTATGACAATGTCTCAAGATATTACCTAAGCTATTGCTCAATTCGAGCCTCCAGCCTCCACCTTGAGCCTCTCAAGTGATGGGGTTATAAAAGTGTGCCACCTTTTTTTTTAAACTTAATTTGTGTGTGTGTGTGTGTGTGTACCCTTGGAAGGCAGAAAAGGGCACTGGATGCCCTGGAGCTGGAGTAACAGAAGGTTGCCAGCTGATTGGGTGCTGGAACCTAGCTTGGAAGCCAGTATAGCAAATTATATATATGTATGTATGATTAATACCATGATTAGAAAATTCATATAGCAATAAAAATAAAGTATTAATGGAAGATGAAAAAATGAAATATATGAAATGATTAAAAGATTAAATATATGATTCATGGGCATAGAAGAGAGAGACTTGAAGACAAAGGCACAGACATATATTTAATAAGATCCCAGTAGGAAAATGTGAAGGTCTAGGGAAAGAGATACCCATCTAGACACAGGAGGCCTTTAGAATGCCAAGAAGATAGGACCAGAAAAGAACTTCCCATGCAATCGTTAAAACACTAAACATATAGGGCCCAAAAGAATATTAGAAGCTTCAAGGGACAAGCATGAAGCAATATGTAAAGACAACTCCATCAAACAAGAGTAAGTTTTGCAACAGAAACTCTAAAAGTTTATGGAATGACACATATCAAATTCATAAACTATTGTCTTTTATTATTATTTTATTATATTATTATTATTATTATTTGGTTTTTCAAGACAGTGTTTCTCTGTGGCTTTGGAGCCTGTTCTGGAACTAGCTCTGTAGACCAGGCTGGTCTCGAACTCACAGAGATCTGCCTGCCTCTGCCTCCTGAGTGCTGGGATTAAAGGCGTGCGCCACCATCGCCCGGCTTATTGTCTTGATTATTATCACCAACCCATGTTAGTATATTCAGCAAAGCCATGCTTCATAACTGAAGAAAGAAAAACTTGTCATAATAAATACAAACTAAAAAAAATTGTGGGAGGAACATACACACTGAAAGGAGACAAACATATCCATGGAGGCATAGGAGAAATTAACCACAGAAGAATGGTAAATAAGCACGAGAGAAAACCTACAGCAAACATTAAATGGGGGAAACTCAGACTTTCCACTAAAACCCGGAATGATACAAAGGTGTCTATTTTCTCCACCCCTTAAAATATTTTAAAATTTTAAAACTTTTCTCTACTCTTATTCTTTGAAGTCTTAACTAGAGCAATATGACAAGAGAAACAAATAAAACAACAGAAATAAGAAAGAAGTCAAATTATCCCTACTTGCAGGTATGATCTTACTCACTGGAAACTCTGAAAATTCTACCAGAAGACTTTAAAACCTGATTAACCCTTTCTACCAGTATATAAAAATCAACCAGTTTTATATACCAATAACACATTCCTAAGAAAGAAATCAGAGAAACAATACCATTTATAATAGCTTTAAAGACACATAATAGCAACTGGGAATAAACCTAACCAAGGAGGTAAGAAACCCACACAATGGAATTTTAAGCACTAAAGAAAAAAAAGACAGTAGAACAATGAAAGAGCCCCAGTGGTGCTGAGCCAGCAAAATAAAAATGGCTATATTAGCAAAAGCGATGCCAGTGCCACTGCCACAAAAATTCCAGTGTTGCTCTTCACAGTAACAAAAAGGGAAAAATACTAAAATTCACATGGACATAAAAAAAGGTACAGGCACAAAAGCAAACATATAACTCAATGGAACAGAATAAAGGACTCACAATTAAATCTACACAGTTATGGCCTAACAAGAGTTTCAAAACATAAATTGGGGAAAATATATTGATAATACATATTCAACAAATGGTGCTGGGGAGTGGACATCCACATGCAGATGAATGAAATTAGATCCCTATCTCTCACTCTACTTAAACATGTGGATCAGAGACCTTGACCTACAGTAAGCTGAAACGCTAAAACTGTTAGAGAAAATACTCCCAGATAGAGGCATAAGCAGGTCTTTCTCAAAAGCACACGAATAGCTTAATAAATGAGGTCAGGACTTAACAAATGGGACGCCACGAATTAAGAAGCTTCTTTGTGGCCAAAGAAGCACCTGAGTGATGCAGCAGCCTACAGAAAGGGCAAAAATACCATTTAGCAATGTATCTGATGTAAAGAGCTCCAAAAACTCAAACATCCCATTTAAATAACCCAACTAACAATGGGCTAAAAAAATTAACAGTTCTGAAAATATAGAGTAAAACGGACAGTAAGCATATGAAAAATGTCCACTAACCTTAGCAATCAGAGAAATGAAAATTAAAACCATATGAGATTCCATTTCATCCCGTCAGAATGGCCATCAAACAAAACAAGTAAGGAGAGTGTGGAGAGAAGGGACGATACCTGCTGGTGGGACTATTAATTAGTCCAACAGGTTCAAAAGTTTTTTTTATCAAAGGTCCTCAAAATCTCACAATGGGGGGTTGGGTTAGAGCAGTATAGCACCGGCCTGTCCACACAAGGACCAAGACTGATCCCTGGCACCACAAAACAACAAAGCAAAACTGCCTCGAATAAAACTACACTAGGATTCCAGGTCTTTCTATCACAGGCATCTGTACAGCCATGTTTCTTTCTGCACTATTCATAATGGCCATGCTGGGGAAATAGCCCAGGTGCCCACCAGCAGATGAACAGATAAAGTATACACACACAATACAAAGAACAATGAAATTATGTCATGTTTTAGGAAACATACAATTTAAGAACATCATATTAACATATGAAAACTCAGGCAAATAAATGTTTTCTCTCGTTTGTAAATCCTAGATTTTATACAGATTCACAAGACCATTTCTCCATAGGACATGAAAGCAGAGGAGATGGGGAGTGGAGGAAACTATGTGGGGTGGATATGGTCAGAGTGTGTGATATACTTGAAGTTGTTTGATGGAACCTGGCACTATGTATAGTGAATATATGCAAAAAAAATCTAAGAAAAGAGATCTGAGAGACTTCTTACAGGTGAGCAATGAACAAAAATTACATTTTGACAGGTTGCCACTTTTCAGGCTTGACAAATGAAAAGGTAAAACCAGCGTGACAGCACCATTTCTCTAATGGCACCGAGCACAAAGCCTGCAAGCTTGAACAGAGCTGAAAGAACCTGACATTTGCTGCACTAGCGGCGGCAGTCAGTGTGGAATGGGGGAGCTAATCACATCACATCCACATGGCAGCTCTTCATTCCAGCTCTACCACTCTATACAACACAGAGGTGGAGAAAAGGCTTGACGTGATTTTCCAGATTACTTAATGGAAAAAAAAAAAGAGGATCCTTGTTGTGATGTTGAGAAAGATAACTTACAGCAGCGAGCTAACCAACTGAGGTAAATGTAATCATTTTTCAACTTTTCGCTTTGGATCAAAAGGAAGACCTATGAGAGAAGAGAAAGGGAGTAAACGTGAGGCCGGGTAAACAATAAAAACTGACACAATCAACTAGACCGGGCCTTATTGTTTGCTAGCAAAACTGAAGTTAAAGGAAAACATAATTATTATAAAACTTATATGCTGATCAACACTGTTTTAAGACTTATTATTTATATGTATGCATGTGAGCCCACTTGAATTTATGCACACCATAAACATGCAAGAACCCACAGAAGAAGAAGGTGTCAGATCCCCTGGAATTTGAATTACAGGCAGTTGTAAGCCACTATATAGGTGCTGGGAACTTAACCTGGTCTCCTACAAAGGCAGTAAGTGCTCTTAATGGTTGAACCATCTCTCTAGCCTGATATTGTACTTTTTAATGTAAACCATAATGAAACAAATTATTAATTTACTCTGTATTGTGTTTGTGTGTGTGCTTGCACACATAGAAGTATATGGTGCATCTTTAACACGATGGGCACATGGAGGTCAGAGAACAACTTTCAGAAGCTGTTCTTATCTCCCACCCTGCTGAAGCAGGGCCTTTCATTTTGCTGTTGCAAGTGCTGCACCCCAGGCTGGCTGCAAGCTTCCAGGTAGTTCTCTTGCTTCTGCCTCCCCTGTATAAGAATGCTGCCATAGCCAGCTTTCTTATGTGGGTTCCAGGGATGAACTTGGGTCAGCAGGCTTGCATAGCTACTTTCTTGGCCCACTGAGCTATCTCTATGAACTGTTTTGTTTTTTTGAGGTAGAGTCTTGCTATGTAGTTCAGGATCCTATGCTACTAAGTGCTGGGTTTATAGGAATGGGGTATCAGTCCCTAGCTAAACCAACTTATAATAGTCCTTTACCCTTGGCCATTTTATTTTAGTGAGAAGAAGCTAAAGATTCTTTCAGATATGATAATTCAAAAGCTTTTAAAAGCAGGCACCCGAATAAGTATCATCATTTTTTGATTTTGTTTTTCTGGACAGGGTTTCTCTCTCTCTCCTCTCTCTCTCTCTCTCTCTCTCTCTCTCTCTCTCTCTCTCTCTCTCTCTCTTTTCTTTCTTTTTCTTTCTTCCATTTTTCCTTCCTTTCTTTCCTTTTTCTTTTCTTGAGATAGGGTTTCTCTGTGTAGCTTTGGAGCTTGTCCTGGAACTCGCTCTGTAGACTAGGCCGGCCTCGCACTCACAGAGGAGCCTAAAGTGTGCACACCTGGACCATCTTAAAAAGAACAAAAGCAGGTACTCACCTCTTCACCCTCACTGGTGTTGCCTGTCGCAGCTTTGGCTTGGGCATAATTAAAGTTAAAGATGTCATCATTGTAGAAGTAACTCTACAAAATGTGCCAAGAACAGGACACACTGAGTATCAATATGGAAAATACAAAATCATTGGCTATACTGACTAGTAAAATAATGACTAATAATGAATAATCATCAGCTATTCTAACTAAAAAAAATCTTAAAGTTTATTATTGCTGGGCATGGTGCCACACATCTTTAATCCCAACACTTAGGAGGCAGAGGCAGACAGCGCTCTGTGAGTTTGAAGCCAGCCTGGGCTATCTGATGAGTTCCAAGCCAGCCAGAGTGACATAGTGCAACTCTGTCTCAAAAGAAAAAACAATGTGTGTGTGTTGGTGGTGGTGGGGTAATGTGTGTGCCATGATACACGTGGAGGTCAAAGGACAATTCTGAGGTGTCAGCTCTGGCTCTTTCCTTCTATCTGGGAACTGAACTCAGGTCACCAAACTTTCAAAGCAACTTTGCTGCCCAAAAGAAATAATCTTACAGAGGATTAGAAGTGGCACACACCTCTAATCCTCGAAGCTGGGAGGCAAAAGCAGGTGGATCTCTGGGTTAAAAGCCAGCCAGATCTACAGAGCAAATTCCAGGACATCTAAGACTACACAGAGAAACTGTCTCAAAAACAACCATCCAAATAAAAACCCAACAAAGCCAACCAACCAACCAAACAAACAAACAAAAAGGATTATATTAATTCCTTGATGTTATCAATACCATAAGATAAAGGGGCTAGCAACAAAAGTATAACTTCATTGGGGGTAGCTGTGATTGTCCTTGAACTCCTTTTTTGTTGTTGTTTTGAGACAGGGTCTCATTGTGTAACCTTGGCTGTCCTGGAACTCATTGTGTAGACTTGGCTGGCCAATAACAGAGATCTGCCTACCTCTGTCTCCTGAGTGCTGGGATTAAAGACTTGCACCACCGTGCCCAATTTGGCCTTGAACTCTTAATTCTCCTGCCTAGGTCATCATTCCCATCTAACACAGCATGTAAAGTGCTTCATACATAAAGGCATATACACAGATAATTCATACTGACCTTAAAGGAGTTGAGGTAAATCAAGACATCATCAAACTGCTTAAGCAGGAAGAAACAGGAAGCCATGCACTGCCTCCCTGGTATTGTATCTAAAATCAGGTTAGGGGAAGGGAGAAGAAACCATAGACATTCATGAAACCACAGTTGTCTTTAGTTAAAATTTAAGTTGTTGTAGAATTTAGAAATAGGAGCCAGGCAGCGGTGGCGCACGCCTTTAATTCCAGCACTCAGGAGGCAGAGGCAGGTGGATCTCTTTGAATTTGAGGCCATTCTGGTCTACAGAGCAAGTTCCAGGACAGGCTACAAAGCTACACAAAGAAACCCTGTCTTGAAAAAACAAAAATTAAAAAAATTTAGGTAGGTTAACTCCCTGTTTCCTGAGAAACCGGCACACTGATTTCCAAAGTGGTTGCACAAGTTTGCATTTCCACCAACAATGGATGAGTGTGCCCCTTACTCCACATCCTCTCCAGCATAGGCTATCATTGGTGTTTTTGATTTTAGCTATTCTGACAGGTGTAAGATGGTATCTCAGAGCTGTTTTGATTTGCATTTCCCTGATCGCTAAGGAGGTTGAGCATGACCTTAAGTGTCTTTTGGCCATTTGAGCTTCTGTTGAGAATTCTCTGTTCAGTTCAGTACCCTATTTTTTTAATTGGGTTAATTAGAGCTTTAATGTCTAGTTTCTTGAGTTCTTTATATATTTTGGAGATCAGACCTTTGTCTGATGCGGGGTTGGTGAAGATCTTCTCCCAATCAGTAGGTTGCCTTTTTGTCTTAATGACAGTGTCCTTTGCTTTACAGAAGCTTCTCAGTTTCAGGAGGTCCCATTTCATTGTTGCTCTTATTGTCTGCGCTACTGGGGTTCTATGTAGGAAGCAATTCCACTCTTGGGAATATACCCAAGAGATGCCCAATCATACTACAGAAGCATTTGTTCAACTATGTTCACAGCAGCACTATTTGTAATAGCCAGAACCTGGAAACAACCTAGGTGCCCCTCAATAGAAGAATGGATAAAGAAGGTGTGGCACATATACACATTAGAGTTCTACTCAGCGGTAAAAAAACAATGACATCTTGAATTTTGCATGCAAATGGATGGAAATAGAAAACACTTTACTGAGTGAGATAACCCAGACCCAAAAAGATGAATATAGTATGTACTCACTCATAAGTGGATTCTAGCCATAAATAAAGGACATTGAGCATATATATAATTCGTGATCCTAGAGAAGCTAAATAAGAAGGTGAACCCAAAGAAAAACATATAGTCATCCTCCTGGATATTGGAAGTGGACAAGATTGCCGGGCAGGGGTTGGGAGCATGGGGGTGGGGGTGGGATGGGGGGAAGGGGAGATGGGGAGAGAGAAGGGAGAAGGGGAGGATGGGGAGAGCTTGGGGGAATGGGATGGTTGGGATGGAGGAGGGGTGGATGTGGGAGCAGGGAAGTAGATATCTTAATTAAGGGAGCCATTTTAGGGTTGGCAAGAGACTTGACTCTAGAGGGGTTCCCAGGTGTCCAAGAAGATGTCCCCAGTTTGTTCCTTGGGCAGCAGAGGAAAGGGTGCCTGAACTGGCCTTATCCTATAGCCACACTGATGAATATCTTGCATGTCACCATAGAACCTTCATCTGGCAATGCATGGAAATAGAGGCAGAGACCCACATTGGAGCACTGGACTGAACTCCCAAGGTTCATATGAGGAGCAGGAGGAGAACATAAGCAAGGAAGTCAGGACTGCGAGGGGTGGGTCCACCCTCTGAGACGGTGGGACTGTTCAAGTGGGAGCTCACCAAGGCCAGTTGGACAGGGACTGATGGAGCACGTGATCAAACCAGACTCTCTAAATGTGGCTGACAGTGGAGGCTGACTGAGAAGCCAAGGACAATAGCACTGGGTTTTGATTCTACTGCGTGGACGGGCTTTGTGGGAGCCTAGTCTGTTTGGATGCTCACCTTTCTAGACCTGGGGGGAGGGGGGAGGACCTTGGACTTCCCATAGGGTAGGGAACCCTGACTGCTCTTTGGACTGGAGAGGAAGGGGAAGTGGGGGGAGGGGAGGGAAGTGGGAGGAAGGGAGGAGGTAGAAAATTTTAATAAAAATTAAAAATAAAAAAATAAAAAATAATTGAAAAATTAAAAAAAAGAAATGGGAATGCAGCAGGATGTGGTGGTGCACACCTTTAATCCCAGCACCAGGAGGCAGACAGAAGCAAGTGAATTTCTGTGAGTTCAAGGCCAGCCTGGTCTATACAGAGAGTTCTAGGACAGCCAGGTATATAGAATGAAACCCTGTCTAAAATAAAATAAAGAATGAATCCCAGGACCTCTTTCTAAATCCTGATTTTGAAATTGAAGATTCTGCTGAACCCAGGCTCCCGGAGCCCACAAGAAACACATCCCCCACAAGTATACTGGTTTTGGTATTCCCTAAACTGCCTTTATGAGGATTTGGTTTATGCAACTGGTATTTACCTCAACTCCACAGTGATCTGTCCGACACAACCCAGCACCTTCGAACTCAAGCAGAGGAATAACGTGCCGTGGAGCTACCTGGTTCTGACCTGGTCCAGCATGCTGGTATGACACCCCCAGACATACCATGGCATTTCAAAGGCTCCATGCTGCTCAAGGTTTGTTATGGGCTGCTATGTTCTGTAATCTATATCTGCACATGTACAAGGTCTGCCTGTCCCACCAGAATGCAAGCCCCACAAAGGCAGGGCTCCTTGTTTTATTTGCTACTACATCCTCAATGCTTCAGTCAGTTTTTGTTGTACAAATCAAAAAGAGAAATAGGGAGAAGAAATACTATGATGTGGGAGTGTCATATATCAATCTGTTGATTTCATTGGTTAAGTAATAAACACACTGCTTGGCCTCATAGCTTAGAACATAGATGGGAGGAGAAAACAGAATAGAATTCTGGGCGGAAGAGGAAGTGAGGTCAGACTCTGCTCTGCTCCTGGACAGCATGGACGGAGGCTAGAATCTTCCCGGTAAGCACACCTTGGGGTGCTTACACACATTATTAGAAATGGGCTAGTCCAGGTGCGAGAATTAGCCTGTAAGGGCTAGAGTTCATGGGCCAAGCAGTTCTTAAATGAATACAGTTTGTGTGTTGTTATTTCGGGCATGAGCTAGCCAAGCGGCAGGGGTGTTGGGGACACAGCCCCGCCGCCGCTCATATTTCATATTTCAACAGATGGCGCCCAGATGTGTGGACAACTGAATCCACAGAAAGCCTGAGAAAGCTTGGGAAAGAATGGAGTGAAGCATGTTTTCTTGGTAGCAGCGATTTCTCAAGTCTGCTCTGCTTGCTAGAGGCAAGCTAGCGCTCTCATCTAAGAGAGGCTTCCTGACTCAGCTTTAGCTGCAAAACCCTGCAGCTCATTAAGAGGTCCTGCCACGAAACACTTAAA
>NW_026067941.1:6964110-6968795 GCF_014885135.2 Alexandromys fortis | reverse complement strand
CTCTCTCTCTCTCTCTCTCTCTCTCTCTCTCTCTCTCTCTCTCTCTCTCTCTCTTTAAAGGACTCTTACTATATTTTAACATTCTGAATTGTGTGTATGTGTGTGGCCTTAAACCTGCCATGGTGAGCATGCAGAGGTTAGAGGACAAGCTGTTTCTCTCCTTCTACCACGTAGGTTTTTATGAACAAACTCAGGTCATTAGATTTGGTGGCAAATGTCTTAACCCACCAGTCAGCTCATGTGTGTGACAAATGTGTTTATGTGCACGATGTGTATGCATGTTTGTCTGTGTATGCACCACAGCATTCCTGGGGGCAGGGTGAGGGCAACTTCCCACGCTGCTCCTTGCCTTCTAGCTTGTTTGAGTCAGGCTCTCTCGTGGCTGGGCTCTATATGACAGACTAACTGCCAGGCAAGCTTCCAGGGATTCCCCAGTCTCTACCTCCCAGCTGACAGCAGGAGCACTGGGATTGCAGATGCCCACTACCCTGTCATCACTTCCGTGGGTGCTGGCAACCCAGACTCAGGACCGCATGCTTGTATTACAAGTGCTTTACTTCGGAGCCATCTGCTCAGTCTGGGGTTATTTTTATAAGCAACAAAATATGCTCTGAAGGTAGGTTTGCTGGATGTGGTGGTCCATGCCTGTAATTGCAGGACTTGGGAGGCAAGAGGCAGGATGATCATAAATTCAAAGGCAACCTGGTCTACATAGAGAGTTCCAGGCCATATAAGACTATATAATGAGACCTTGTCTCAAAAAAACAAAACAAAAAAAAATTGAGATTTAAAGGCAAATGACCCATGGGTGATGGAGGAAGATTGGTTAATTATAATAAAGAAACTGCTTGGCCCTCATAGGTTAAAACATAGGTGGGAGGAGTAAACAGACCAGAATGCTGGGAGGAAGAGGAAGTGAGCTCAGAGGCCATGCTCCCCTCTCCCGGGCAGACGCGATGAAGCTCCAACCCAGGATGGACGTAGGCTAGAATCTTCCCGGTAAGCACACCTTGGGGTGCTACACACATTATTAGAAATGGGCTAGTCCAGGTGCAAGAGTCAGCCGAGAAGAGGCTAGATATAATGGGCTAAGCAGTGTTTAAAAGAATACAGTTTCTGTGTTGTTATTTCTGGTGTAAAGCTAGCCTTGTGGGAGCCAGGCAGGACGAAAAGCAGGCCCGCAGCTCCTTCAACACATGGGGGAGGCATGTATCTACAACATGCCAGAAAATTAATATATTAGGAATCGTTAAAAATTCATTCAGAGTAGTTCATATTAAAACTAATTTAGTGCCAGGCAGTGGTGGTGCACACCTTTAATCCCAGCACTCAGGAGGCAGAGGGAGGCAGATCTCTGTGAGTTCGAGGCCAGCATGGTCTATAAGAGCTAGTTCTGGGACAAGCACTAAAGCTACAGAGAAACCTTGTCTCGAAAAAAAAGAAAAGAAAAACTAACTTTTTTTTTTCATTTGGTCAGATATAACTTGACAAAATAAAATCTCCCCAAAATTAGGATTGGGGAAGGGTTTTGTTTCTGTCTTTTTAGGAGAATAAAGGTTTCAGCTAAGGAATCCAAAGATGACTGGAAAAATGAGACATGTGAAGAAAAAAGGCAAATCAGAAAAAAAGTCTCAAGGAAAAGAGTAAATTGACCTATTACATTTCCAACATGATAAAATTTCATAACTCTTCCCAATGTTTTTTTTTCTGCTGTTCTCTACAGACATATAATGCAAATAGTCCTTTTGTAGTCCCTGTCCAGTTAAAGACCTAAGCTGGCTGTGGAGTTGGAATGTGGCTCTCTCCTTCTCTAAACCCAAGCATGCTTATTAAAGTGAAATCCAAAATCTCTGTCTCATGTCAGAAGAGCCACCTGACATAGGACACAAGAAAAACAAATATTTATGGACTATTATATTGCCACTAATCTCATAATCCTTTGTCTTTATACTGACTCTTTAACAGCTTTTCTTACAGTATAAGATTTATAAGATGAAGCCAGGCGGTGGTGGCACACGCCTTTAATCCCAGCACTCGGGAGGCAGAGGCAGGCGGATCTCTGTGAGTTTGTGACCAGCCTGGTCTACAAGAGCTAGTTCCAGGCAGGCTCCAAAGCTACAGAGAAACCCTGTCTTGGAAAGCCAAAAACAAAACAAAACAAAACAAAACAAAACAAAACAAAACAAAACAAAACAAAACAAAACAAGAGTTATAAGATATATATATATATATATTAAATTTTTTGTCATGAAATTAATGGTCACATAGAGTACTAATTCTAGAAAAAGGTTTCATCTACCTCCTGTACATGATTTCAGGTTTGAGTCTCTATAGTTTTCTACAAAGAATCATGAGCACGCCTAACAGTGACCTTGGAAGTCTTCATAAGGAGAATAGGGCCCCACAAGGGCAATCCCTCCAGGACTATGATAACACCACTAAGTTGAAAAACACCACCTAAGGATTGGTTTTAGACTACAAACTGCTCAGAACAATTCTGAGGTGACTACTTGAGATGATACAGCCTCACAGACTACTCTAGCCAGGACTCGAGACAAGCCCTGCACTTTTTCATTATGCAGAGACTAAACAACAAATGATACAGCTACCTCTACCAGGACTTGACAATTAATCCTTTTTTTTTTCTTTTCAGGATCCCCTAGAGATGCCATCACCCCCAGAAAGCAGGAAGTAAATTTAAGAATACATTGTCCACATTCCCATAAGGCGGGGTGGGTGGTTTTTGGTCATTCAATGGGTTATGGGTATTTGTCATTGTTTAGGATGGTTTGGTTACAAGTTGTTAGGGCCAGGAGGAAATTTGAATAAAGGAAATTAGATTCAAGGTTCTTGTTTTGAAAAGAAAAAAAGGGGGATATAGATACGATAAGACAAAAAGTTAGATTATTGAGTCTACTTTTAAAAAGCAACTACTAGTTTTAAATGTTTTACATTGGATTGGATGTTTGTATATTGTATATGAATTTTGTATATTGATATAAATTTGAAATTAATTTTGTTAGAACATACTGTACATACATTTCTACTCTTGTTCAAGGTATTGTACCTATACAACTCATTTAACAATGTAATGCAAATGGCTACTCCATGAAAATTATTATTACCAACTGTTTAGAATAACAAGGAAATGCAGGTTAGTAATTAATCACCTATTACAATCGAACTTGTAGTCACATTAGGTATGTTTTCAAGGGTAAACGAAGATATATTTTAGACAGACAGGTCATCTTCTAACACTTCAGAGATCTACAGAATGTGCCATTTAAGATGTTTTAATAACACAGGTTCTTTTCTCTTTTTTATGATAATGAGATATGTCTGCTCCTGGCAGCACCAGTCTACTTCAGAGAAAATGATGGGCATTGCAGACTCCACATGAAGTTTATTTTCTTTTTAGCAAAAGTAAGCCACTGGTCAAGACAGTGCCCTTGCCTCAACTGCTGACAGTATGCTGTCCTAATCAGACAAGCAGGACACAAAAGAAATTGACTGCCAAATGTTGTCAAGACAAGAGCCCTTCACAATATCCTGCTTCACAGAAAAGTCTGTTGGACATGCTAGGCCTGTAGGCCAAAGATGGATGCCCCAGGGTTACAAAGGAACTTTGGGTGACTGTCCAGGCAGCCAACTGTTTCTGTCATTTCTCACTTTTTTCCCTTTTTTCTTTTCTCTCTCTCTTTTTTTTTTATTTCTTTATTTTTATTTATTTATTTATTTTTTGATTTTCAAGACAGGGTTTCTCCCTTTTTGGTTCCTGTCCTGGAACTAGTTCTTCTAGACCAGGCTGGCCTCAAACTCACAGAGATCCGCTTGCCTCTGCCTCCCCGAGTGCTAGGATTAAAGGCGTGCGCCACCACCGCCCAGCCATTTCTCACATTTTTTTGGAAGTCACTTGCTGGCATTTCCCGCTGCTTACTCAGTCAATATTACTTCCTCTTGCCTCTGAGGGAATTGAAGATTAGACAGTTACAGTTTTCCTTGTTTACCAGATGCAAAAATCAAGTTATGATAGAAAGTAAATTAGGTACTTTGGACTCACCTAGATAAGATAAATATGGGATATTTTCTCTGAATTTGTCAAATGCAAATACTAGATATTATTGATGTATTTATTGCCTGTATATATTATATATAGTTATTGTACTTATTGTATATAGTTTTTCTTATATTAGTTATAGTTAGCCTTCTTTTTTATTTTAGATAAAAAGGGGAAATATAGCAGTATATTCTTTGTGTTTTAATAAATAAAGTGCCTGAAGATCAGAGTGCAAAGCAGCCATACTAATGAGTCATACAGGCCAAGGGAGTAGTTGCACACACCTTTGATCCCAGGACTCCACAGCCACAGACAGGCAGACAGATCTCTGTGAGTTCAAGGCCACCCTGGGCCAAGATCGAATCTATCTAAAAGAGAACAGAGCTCACACAAAGGTGATTCCAGCATTTGGGATCACATGCCTTTAATCCCAGCATTAGGGCGGTAGAAACAGGAGAGATATGGCTGGGCAGAGAGGACTATAAGAGGAGGAAGACGGGAACTCAGTGGAGTCTTCAGGATTTACGGAGACAGGATCTTGCCCATTTTTGGTCTGAGGTAGAGGGAAAAGCCAGTGGCTGACTGCTTTGCTTTTTTTTTTTTTTTTTTAAGTATTTATTTATTTATT
>NW_026067941.1:6925460-6964091 GCF_014885135.2 Alexandromys fortis | reverse complement strand
TATTTATTTATTTATTTATTATGTATACAATATTCTGTCTGTATCCTGCAGGCCAGAAGAGGGCACCAGACCTCATTACAGATGGTTGTGAGCCACCATGTGGTTGCTGGGAATTGAACTCAGGACCTTTGGAAGAGCAGGCAGTGCTCTTAACCGCTGAGCCATCTCTCCAGCCCCTGCTTTGCTTTTTTGATCTTCAGGTTGAATCCCAATATCTATCTCTGGTTTTTTATTATTTGTGCTACATTCCTGTTTTTTTAAAATTTATTCTTACACCACTCTTTTAAAAATTGTACTTATTTTTTATGTGTATGAGTGTTTTGCCTAAACTTATATCTGTGGATCACATATGTATTCCTGGTTCCCATAGAGGCCAGAAAAGGACATCCATTCCCTGGGACTGGAATTAGTTGTCATGTGGGTACTGAGAATTGAATTCGGATCTTCTGTAAGAACCAGACAGTGCTCTTAACTGATAGGCCATTTCTCTAGCCCATAACCTTTTTTTTCCCTCCCAAGACAGGGTTTCTCTGTGTAGCCCTCCCTCGCTGTCCTGGAACTCACTCTGTAGATCAGGCTGGCCTCGAACTCACAGAGATCTCCTGAGAACTAGGATTAAAGGCATGCACCATCACTGCCTAGCCCCGCCCCCCTTTTAAACTAACCTACTTTTGTTTTTAATTATGTGCACGTGTGCATGCAGATACCTATGAAGTCCAGAAAGGAATACTGGATCCTTTGGAGCTGGAGTTACAGGCAGTTGTGAACCACCTGAGTGGGTGCTGGGAATTGAATTTGAATCCTCTGTAAGAGCAGCAAATGTTCTTAACCACTAACATGTTCAAAGGGGATAATTCTTTTTTTCTTTTCTTTTTTTTTTTTTTTAGAAACAGGGTTTTTCTATAGCTTTGCATCCTGTCCTGGAACTAGCTCTTGTAGATCAGGCTGGCCTCAAACTCACAGAGATCTGTGCATGTGCCACTACCGCCCAGCTAAAAGGGATAATTCTAATATTTTATTTTATTGTTGTGTTTATTTGTGTGTCATTGTTGCAACAGTTTCCTATATACCAGGCTGGTTCTCACGGTGGAGCAAGGTTTTCTTAAACTTCTGATCATCCTGTCTCTGTCTTCTGAGGGCTAGAATTATAGGTATCAGCTATCATGTGCACTTTGTGTGGTGCTAGAGATCAAACCCAAGAGCTTGTGAGTGCTAGGTGAGCATGCTACAAAATGAGCTACATCCTCAGCCTTCCTCTCCGGTTCCAACCCCTTGTTTCATATTGAGAAGCATGACATGTCCCTCGACAGTCAGACTCCACTAGTCAATCTCGCCCAACTCCAATTATAAATTGTTTTCAAAAGGACAGATTGTGACATACCGCATTCACTAGCTGATCCTCCCACCAACTGGAAAAACTGCTGGGCAATTTTCATATGATCCCTCTGCAAAACAGAACAGAACAGATAGAGAGGAAAAGAGCACAAATATTTTATTTGTATTATACTTAAGATTACAATGCACTTTCCTGTATGTCATTTAACAAATATCCTTGTTTTAAATCATGCTCAAGTTCTTATTAGCTTATTATTACAAGCACCAAGAAATTTTGTGAAAACTTAGAGTCAATTAGAGAAGAAGAATCCAACCTTGAAATTTCACCCTAAAACCCTTGCATTAAATAAATTAATTACCACATTCAATAAATATGTAACACACTCTCTGACTGTGCCTGAACTTTGTACAGAAGCCATAGGCATAACAAGGATCATTAGACTTATTTATTTATGCAATAAATATTTGCTGCCTACATGGAGAGATCTAGAGATGAAAGTCGTTATTGTATTCTTTGTTTCATAAAGAACTTTTTTTTAAATATTTCTTTTTTTTCTTTTTTTAAAAAATATTTATTTATTTTATATATACAATATTCTGTCTGTGTGTATGCCTTCAGGCCAGAAGAGGGCACCAGACCTCATTACAGATGGTTGTGAGCCAGCATGTGGTTGCTGGGAATTGAACTCAGGGCCTCTGGAAGAGCAGGCAGTGCTCCCAACCGCTGAGCCATCTCTCCAGCCCCATTAAGAACTTAATATGCAACATTAACATGGATAGAAACCTTAGTTTATCTGTCTGCCTGTCTGTTGCTGAGAAAGGGCTGCACTATAAATCTCAGGGTGTCCTTGAACTTGAGATCCTCTTGCCTTGGCCTCCCAAGTCTGTAGTTATAGGTATCTGCCACCATGCCCAACAGCAGCCTAACTTTAGACTGCTTTCTTAGTTATATGAAGCTCTTTAGTTGGGCAGTGGCGGCACATGACTTTAAACCCACTACTCCAGAAGCAGGGGGATCTCTGAGTTTGAGGCCAGCCTGGCCTACAGAGAGCGTTTCAGCACAAATCCTATCAATAAAAACAAACAAAAAACAAAACCAAAAAAGAAGAAAAAAAGAACGAAGGAAGAAGAAGAAGGAGGAGGAAGAGGATGAGGAGGAGCAGCAGCAGCAGCAGCAGCTCACTAAGCTTTGGGGGAGGCTGAAGACTGAAGATTGGTATGAATTCAAGGCCATCCTGGGGATATAGTATTTGAGACCCTGTCTCTTAAAACCAAAAGACCCTATCTCATGAAACCAAAATTAAAAAACAAAACAAAACAAAACAGCTTTTTTAGAAAAGATGGGGGCATATCCCCAGTACCTTAAAAGCTTTTCTAAAGAAAGAATTTTTCCTAATCCCAGCACTCGGGAGGCAGAGGCAGGCGGATCTCTGTGAGTTCGAGACCAGCCTGGTCTACAAGAGCTAGTTCCAGGACAGGCTCCAAAGCTNAAAAAAAAAAAAAAAAAAAAAGAATTTTTCCCATTTTCTAGGTACCAAATCCATTTTCTGTGTTCATCAGTAAAGAGATGACCATATTACATTGGGGCTCTTTGAAACAAAATAGCAAGTTTTATGGACTAAAGCTAAAAATCTCTACATAATAGAACTGTTTTTTGCAGGGATCCTGGACTTGAGGGTTTAAAGAATTATAAGAAACTGAAGGACCAAGGATATGTCTCAAAGCAAGTATATACCTAGCACAGGGTTTGCTTCCTAGCACCCCACCCCCAACAATAAAAGTACAAGGACCTGCAGAAGAACGCAGTGATTGTAAGCTTGCCATTGGTTGCACATCCATTCCAGTTTTTACATAACCAGAACTTGGCAAAGTATGGATTGCTAATGATTTCATACTCACCGAACCCATTTCCTGGCCAAGGGCTGCATTAACAACTCCCTTGAGAATGTATTCCTGGAAAACACAATCACGCCATAAATCAATTGTGTGGGATTTCCTGGTGGCCCCTTGACCAACTCTACTCTACCTGCTATGAAATCCCTGTCCCTGCTCTACCCCTGGCTTATGGAAGGAAGCGGAGTTTGGTTTGACTTCTAGCAGGCAAGTGCTCATAGAGAAGAGTTTATCATTGTAAAAGCTCAGTCCTAAGTAGAAACACATGGGAAATGGCTCAGACAGCAAAGGACTTACCATGTAGCATGAGAACCCCAGTTCAATCCCCCAGGCCCCACAGAAATTGTAATCCCACTCCTAGAGAGATGAAAACAGGCAGATTTCTGGGGCTTGATAGGCAAGCCAGGCTCACCTAGTCAGTGAGCCCCTGCCAGTGGGAGACCTTGTCTCAAAGAACAGCGGAGACACTGCTTGGGGGAAAATGACTACTACCCGTATGTCATTCCCTCTCTCCAGGGTCACAATAAGTACGCTTTGGCCCTTTCCCTGAACATCTGATACTTTCTCTTTCGGTGGCCTGTGGCCTCATCTGTACCCTATTTTTTTCAGTCTTGGCTCAAAATTTTAATAATGCTTTCCTTAGAAATATCATTAACTCATTAAGAGGGCTCATTCTAGGTAGCCTTTAGTGCCCTTGAGAAAAAGACTTGTTTAGGTTCTATCCAGTTGGGAAGTGTTTTATATTCAGATTGTTTTCCTGTCTTTTGTTTCTTCTTTTTTTTTTTTAACATTTATTCAGTGTGTGTTGTGCACGTGTGTGTTTATGGGTGTGTGTGCATGTACACGCTATAGCATGCGTGTGGAGGTCAGAGGAAAAGTGTGGGATTTGTCACTTTCCTTCTACCATGTGGATTCCAGGGACTGAACTCAGGTCGTCAGGCTTGATGGCAGGAGCTTTTACCCACTAAGCCATCTTGCTGGCCTCATGCAGTCTTGTACTCAGTGAAGGGATGCTTACTATGTACTTAGCACACAGTTCCTGACTGCAGGGAGTGAGCAGCTTACTGAGGGAAGAGAGACAAGCTGCAGACACCAATATTAGAGACAAGTTAGGAGTTGTTTATTCCATTAGTACTATAGATGTAAATTTTTTAAAACAGATTTTAATATTTTCAAACTTTAGACCTTTTTAGGAATAAAATAGATATTAAGGAACTTGAGCCACATTAAAAAAAAAACAAAGTCCAGAAAAATCACTGTCATCCTGAAGTCCCCCCAAGCCATTGATAGTCTTCCTGGACACTACAGCGGGACTCTTCTCTGCTGCACCCTACAGCTATGGCCTGTAGTGCTGCTCTCTGCAGCCCATGGCTAACGGAAGTGCATGGCACCTCCACTTACCTGAGGCGTCGTAGGCTCCAGATCCTTGATTAAGCTATAAGCTTCCTGTACGTCGTCTGCAATGTAAAGAGTCAGTCAGTCATTAGATAAGCTTGTGCTACATGAGCTTGCTGCAGCCGTTCCTAGAGAACTGGAGTCTGCAGCATTCAGACAGTCACACAAAGTAGGGGACAGCTTAGGAATAGAGTGCTTTTACAGCCTGTGCAAGGCCACACACGTGTGTGTACACACAAACACACACACAGAAAATGTGATGTTTTACTTGACCTTTAATTCTCTATCAAGTTGAAGGCTGTGTAGTTATCCTAAAGAAAACAGATATTTTTCTTCTCAAAAAATGCATGTGTGTATATGCATGTGCATGTGCGAATATGTGTGAAGGCCAGAGGACAACCCAGCCTGGAGCTGGAACCCAGGTCCTCCTGGCTTTCAAAGTAAGCACTTTATGGACTGAGCTGTGCCCTGACCCAAGAAAACAATTATCTTTAGAAAACTCACACTGAACCACAAGACACATAAAAAATGCTCAAATTAAGACTCCAGACTGGGCCAGGCATGGTGGCACACACTTCTAATTCCAGTACTCAGGAGACAGAGGCAGGCAGATCTGTGTGTTCAAGGCCAGCCTGGTCTACATAGTTCTAAGATAGCCAGAGCTGTTACACAGAGGAATCCTAGCTTCAAAAACAAAAAGTCCCCTTCCTTTTTTTCTAAAAGAAGTATGTATTCCATACACAAGAGTGAAATAGCAATGGCTGTCCTGGAACTCTTTGTGCAGAACAGGCTGGCTTTGAGTTCTCAAAGAGCCATATGCTTCTGCCTTCAAAGTGGAGGGATCAAAGTCATGTGCTACCGCCCCAGCATAAAAAGTATGTAATCTGTAGGCTTTGGAGGTTCTATAATTTGTTTTTGTTTATACTAGAAATTTTTCACAAAATAATTTGTAAAATATATTCACTTTTTCATTAATTCATATCTATAACCAAATTTCTTTTTGCTTATCTGTCATATAGAGGGGACTGTTTGTAATACATGTTCCCACAAAATACACGTTTTTCTCAGTAAGGAGGCATAAGTTGCCTGGTTTGCCTCTACCATGAACCGAAAAGGCTGCACTGCTGGTTTAAGGCCCGTGGCCAAGCGCCCTTCTCTGCTAAGTTCTGGAAGAGCTGCTCCAGGAACCAGGCACCTCTCACTGGATTCCTGCACTCCAGAGAAGAGATGCAGCCACCGTGAGGAAATATAAAAGCTGAGAGTTTTTTTTTTTAACTTTTTTTAAAAAATATTTTTATGGTATATTTAACATTATTTTTATGTGCATTGGTATGAAGGTGTCAGATCCCCTGCAACTGGATAGTAGACAGTTGTGGGTAGCCATGTGGGTGCTGGGAATTGAACCCGGGTCCTCTGGAAGAACAGTCAGTGCTCTTAACCACTGAGCCATCTCTCCAGCAACCAAAAGCTGAGAGTTTTAAAGCAAACAAAAAACACAAGAAAATGTGAATGTACATTTTCATAAAACGCAAACAAGAAAAATTAAAATTAGAGGGAGAAAAACATTGAAGACCCCACGGGAACTCGACAGAGGACAGAAGAGTAAAGAGAAGAGCAGGGTGAGGAAGAAGAGGCACAGCTCATGAGTGCCATGAAATCTGTTCACGACACTGTTGCAAATACGTATTTGGAAGTGTGTGTAGAATGTAAACAACTGATTCAATCAGATTAAATATTCAAAAATATTTTTCTTCCTAAGTCAGAGCACGACAAGTTTTCCTTACCTTGGCGAAGGTAGTAAATCACTAGGTTTAGCCTAGCTTCAGGAATGACGTCAACCAGGGGAGGTAAAACCTGCAAAGCCCCCTCGCCTCCTCGGAAAACAACCTGCATAGAGAGAGTGTTCTGTAGCAGCACAGGAGCACATGGTCACCATAGAGACAGTGTACTGTAACAGCACAGGCGCACAGGGCCACCATAGAGACAGTGTACTGTAACAGCACAGGCGCACACGGTCACCACTGGAAACGCTAAGGAGCCTGGGGTGGTGACAGAAGGAGAGAACTAATGCCCACAATAGTCCTCTGACTACCACATGCATGCCACGGTACACATGCTTACTGTGTACACATGCACACACAATAAATCAGTTAATAAATATGGCTAAAAAATTGATAAGAAAATGATGAGAAGACAGACAACTTGAGTTCAATCTCTAGGACTCATTCTTTTTTCTTTTTTGTTTTTTTTGAGACAGGGTTTCTCTGTGTTATCTCTGGCTGTCCTGGAACTCACTCTGTAGACCAGGCTGGTCTCAAACTCACAGAGATCCACCTGTCTCTGCTTTCCTGAGTGCTGGGATGAAAGGCATGTACCACCACTGCCTGGCTAGTACCTACATTCTTAATTCCAGAAGGTTGTTCTCTGACCACCACAAGTTCACATGTGCACCATGAAAACACATACCCATACATACACACAGAAATGGAATAAAACATTTAAAACAATTTGTCCACACAGCCTAGCAAATGTTCAGACCGTGGTAAACTGTCTATAAATACACTGAAACTAAGGTTATCAGGCACGGACTACATAATTTTACCCTCAGAATAGTCATGTTGATCATTTTTTCTGGTTCCTTTTTCTGTCCCTTCCTTTAACAAGGGGACTTCATCTGCTCCCTTGATCTTATCGCTTCAAACTCCATCTGACTCCGGTTCTCCATTAACCACTGTATCTTCAGTCTTCCCAAAGCAGCAGCCCCACTTCTCAGCTTGAAGCACACACACATACAAGGGTTTTTGTTCTCTTGTCAAATCTCTACTTGGTTCCTTTGTTCCCTCTGGAGAATGCCCTATTTTTTCCTTTCAATGGTAAACTTCAAAAGCTGTGGTTAACTGCTAATTTCCTCTTACCCTGTCACTCCTCAGCATCCCCCAAATTTGTGTTTGCTCCCAGCACCCTAGTGAAGTTACTCTCAAGAGTCACAAATGTACCCCTTCAACTAAAGGATTTTTTGGTGTTCCATGCTTTTGTTGATCCATGCTTCTCTGTGGTTTGACACTGCAGGTTTTAAGAGGGTGGTAAAAACCACACCACCACTGGCAGTATTCCATCAGATGGTGGGGTTACACAGAAAAGCTAAAAACAAGACGGCTCAGCAGGCAGGCTGGGGTCACTACACACTGAACACCCCTAAGAACTGGAATTTTGAGTACTGCTGTTGATGCCATGAGTGTAAAAGTCTATACATGGCCTCAAAGAATAGGCTTGGCTGAGTACAGTGACATATGCCTTTAATGTCAGCAGTGGAGAGGCAAAAACAGATGGCTCTCTAAGAGTTCCAGGCCAGCTTGGTCTATGGCGAGGTCCAGGCCTGCCTGGTCTATGGCAAGTTCCAGGCCTGCCTGGTCTATACAGAGTTCTAGGCCAGCCTGGTCTATGGAGAGTTCCAGGCCAGCCTGGTCTAAACAGAGTTCCAAGGCCAGCCTGTATATGGGGAGTTCCAGGTCAACCTGATCTATACAGAGTTCCAGTCCAGCTTGTTCTATACAGAGTTCCAGGTCAGCTAGGGCTATGTAGTGAGATCTTGTCTCAATAGGAAAAGGAGGAGGAAGAGGAAACAAACAAAGCCATTAAAGAAGCTGTAGTTTTTGTTACCACTGTATTCAGATGAGGAGGCTGACTCATCATACAAAATCATTTGCTTAGTGCTCCAGGTACGTGACTTGGGAGCACACAGTCTGCATCTCATTATGTTGCATGACTGGTAGAATACAACTTCATCCGAGCTTAGATTTATTTTAAGCAATGGTCATCATGGTCTAGCCCTATACCATTGCTCACCCAGCTTTACCCTCCACTCCCTCTAGACTACTACTCTGTACAATCATCCCTGGTCATCTTACACACGTCACACTTGCTCTAGATTCATACCCTATCTAGATTAGAATGAACCCTCGAAAACTCAGCCAATCTTCAAGGATTAAACAATTGTCCCCATTATTCTAATACATGAGGATATGTTCCTCTGGTCCCCCAAGGACAAGGGACACTTGGGTCTGCCTTGCTTTGCTCTTCTTTCCAAACATTCTGCCCTCCTAATAAGAGGTTCCCCAAGGAAAGAGACTGGTGTTAGAAATTCATTTCATCCCTTTTCACAATAATGAGGCATTCCTTGGAGTAGCGCAATATTTGCTGGGGAATCTCCTTTTTTTTTTTTCTTTTTTTTTTTTTTTTTTTCCGAGACAGGGTTTCTCTGTAGCTTTGGAGCCTGTCCTGGAACTAGCTCTTGTAGCCCAGGCTGGTTTCAAACTCACAGAGATCTGTCTGCCTCTGTCTCCTGAATGCTGGGATTAAAGGCATGTGCCACCACCACCCAGCTGGAATCTCCTTTTATTCATCTTTAATTGCTGTGATGTACCAAATAAAACAGGACTCAAGTCAATCAAGATGGGAACCTTACTCACCAGATTGTGCCTGATGAGTTCTTTTGCAAATTCAAAGGGTGAAGAGGCATTGTCCATCAAGCTTTTGAGTTCTGCCTGAAATATAAAAAGGAAAGACATATCAAATAATAAGCATATAGTTCTTATTTTTTAGGATTTACTTTGTTATTATATTTATTTATTTTTGATTTATTTTTGTTCTCTCTATGCAGTCCTGACTGTCCTGGAACTTGCTATATATACCAGGCTGAACTTGAATTTACAGAGATCCGCCTGCCTCTGCCTCCTGATGCTGGGATTAAAGGCGTGCGCCACCACACCTAGCTTATTATTCTCTTAAATTATGTATATGTGTGTGCATCTCTGTGTGGATGTGTGCATGTGAGTATGGGTACTCCCTAAGGCCAGAGTATCAGAAACCTCTGGAGCTGGAGTTATAGGTGGTTGTGAATCATCCAACATGGGCTTTGGGAACTAAACTCAGGTCCTCTGCAAGAGCAGTATATGTTTTCAATCATTGATCAATCTCTCCAGCCTCAAGGGTATATAGTTCTTATGTCACATATCTATATAATGCTTTATAGTTTACAAAGAGTATAACATGCTATTTCACTTGATCCTTGGGGCTCTCAGTCAATATAATTACTATTATCCACATTTTACAGATGACATCATTTATTTATTTGTTTGTTTGGCTTTGGTTCTTTGAGGCAAAGTTTCTCTGTAGTTTTGAAGCCTGTCCTAGAACTAGCTCTTGTAGCCCAGGCTGGCCTCGAACTCACAGAGACCTGTCTGCCTCTGCCTTCTGAGTGCTGAGATTAAAGCCATGTGCCACCACCGCCCGGCTGACATCATTGACTCATTAATGAAAGTTAAGTGTTTTGGAGGCTGGGGTTGTAGCTCTGTAGCATGTTTGCCTAGCATGCAAGAAGCCCTGAGTTTGATCCTGAGCACCTCATAACTGGAAGTGTTGGTACATATCTGTAATCTCAGGACTCTAGAAATAGAAGCAGATCAGAAGTTCAAGGTCATCCTTGCCTACGTAGCAAATTTGAAGCTACCCTGGACTACATGGCACTCTAAAGTTAAGTGTCTCGAGCCTCATACTCAGTAAGACATTTAAAAGTTGTGCAGGTTAGTTTTAAGACTCCTAGGGTTAATCTTTATTTTCTGTGTCAAAGACTTAGAAGTTAAGCCTTTGATTTTTCAGTCTTACCATTGTTACTATATTCTTTTTTCTAATTTTATTATCTCTATTATTAAAAACTTGCAAAAATTCATATACCAGAATTAACCAGACTCAAAGTCTATACATCACAATGACCTTCTATACAGTTTGAATAGCAGTTCTGAATCCATAGAGCTTCACATTGGATTTTACACTTCCACTATCAAGTACATTTTAATGCACTTATCTGCTGTGAGATAATGCTCTTTACCTTGTAAAGATTTGTCACTCATATTGGTTTAATAAAATGCTTACTGGCTAGTTGTCAGGCAGGAAGTATAGGAAGGGTGACCAGACTAGGAGAATTCTGGGAAGAGGAAAGGCAGAGATGAGTCACTAGCCAGATACAGAGGAAGCAAGATGAGAATGCCTCACTGAGAAAAGGTACCAAGCCATATGGCTAAACATAGGCAAGAATTATAGATTAATTTAAGTTTTAAGAGCTAGTTAATAATAAATCTGAGCTAATAGTCTAAACATTTTATAATTAATATAAGCCTCTGGGTGTTTCTTTGGGACTGAAGAGATGCAGGACTGGACAGGACAGAAACGTCCATCTACAAATGGCACCCAAATGTTTGGCAAGAATTTCCACATAAAGCCTGAGAATGCTTTAAAAAATAAAAGATCTAGACAGACGAGAACAGAGTCAAACACAGCTTCTTGGTAACAGTCTTCTTTTCTCCTGTAGGTTCTGTTAACAGAGGTCCATGTAGACTAGGCTGGCCTGGAACTCTCCATATTGATCAGACTGAATTGGAATTCACAGAGGCAAAGGAAGGCAGATCTGTGTGTGGTTAAGGCCAACACGGTCTACATAAGGAGTTGGAGGCCAACCAGAACTACATAGTGAGACCCTGTCTCAAAAAAATATTTAGCCGGGTGGTGGTGGTGCACGCCTTTAATCCCAGCACTTGGGAGGCAGAAGCAGGCGGATCTCTGTGAGTTCGAGGCCAGCTTGAACTACAAGACAGGACAGGCACCAAAGCTACAGAGAAACCCAGTTTCAAAAATCAAAAAAAAAAAAAAAGTTTATATACTTATTTGGTTATAGAATCACACTGGCAATGACCAAGGAGCATTGCTACAGAGCTTTAAATCCTAGAATTTATGGACTAACCTGGGAACTGTTATAAAGTAATTCCCATTAGACCTGAGCTAATTAGAAACACACATCTACATGCCTACCTCAGCTGCTTTTCCATTGTAAAGGCGAAAGTGATTGCAAGCCTTAAGGTTGAGTGCGATGGTACTATCAGGAATTTGCTGAAGGTAAACAGCCAGGACTTCTTGGGAGACATCATAGTAATCCAATTTGTAGTAGCAGAGGGCCACGTAAACATTGAGGGCCAGGTACTCCCTGTTAGCAGAAAGATTCAAGCTGAAGTATATTTCACAGATGCTGATTCCTGATACAACAATCATATGGTTTCCAAACATCTTCCTTTATTAATAACAAATTCATTTGACTCTTTTCCAGTTTTGATCTAGACTACTAACTAACCATCACTTTATCAATTAAAGTTCATATAACAACTTCTACATACAGAAGTCACATGATAATAATAAGGTAGGAATGGAAGGGACAGAAGATGCAACATGCTTACAAAACAAAAGAAACTGCATATCCAACAACACATCTGATTTGGAAAGATACAGGGACACAATTCTCATGAGGGACTAAATGTTTGTTATATAAATACTTCAGGAAATCTACTTCATAAAGCTTTATAATTTTTAGGAAGGAAAACAAATAAATATATTAAAAGAAGTTTGTTGTTTAACATTCATACACTAAGTATATACATTCAGTTTGAATCAGATAGTTTTATAGATAGAAAACCCATCACACCGATTCTAATAACATTTAAGGAAAAGTAAAATCCAACTATTATCTTATATTAAATGTCTAACTGCAAAGCTCAAATGAACAACAAGGCAAAAAACAGGGTAAGGATCTGCATTGGAAGGAAGAAAGGAAGATATAATTAGTATATTTTTTCTTGTTGCATTATAATATGTGTCTTTCAACTACATTTGTATATTTCTCTTTTATAAAAGTTTTATTAGCATGTATTATACATGCTAACTGGTTTGTGTCATTTTCAAATATACATATAATGTATTTTGAGCTATTCACCCCCCCTTTATACTCTCTTATGCCCTTCCCACTCCCACTCATCCCTTTCTCTTTTCTACCAGTCTCCCTTTTATATGTCTTCATATGTGTGCGTGAGCCAATGAATTTAATTAGGGTTACGTATAGAGGCAAGGGTAAGGGGTTATTTATAGGAGCATGCCTTCCAGCGTGTACATAGCTGTAGAATATTCCTTTACACTGAGCGAATATATGTTGCTGAGACTGGTTTAATAAAGAAGCTGACTGGCTAATAGCTGAACAGGATAAGGTTAGGTGGGAGAGCTAAACTGAGAATGCTGGGAGGAAGAAGGATGGAGTCTGGAAGTCACCAGCGGAGACAGAAAGAGGCAAGATGGGTATGCCGTACTGAGAAAAGATACCAAACCTCATAGCAAAGCGTAGGTAAGAAATATGGGTTAATTTAAATGTAAGAGTTAACTAGTAACAAGCCTGAGCTATTGGCCAAGCATTTATAATTAATATACGCCTAAGTGTGTTCATTTGGGAGCTGCTGGTGGGACAGAAACTTCTGCCTACACATAACTACTGTAGAAAATGTCCCCCTCTCCTGCAAGCACTATTAACTGCTTCTGTCTCCTCAGGTGAAGTCTCATAAGCCTCTCTTCCCCAGCAACCATTAACTGTCTATAAGTCCTCAGAGGACAGGGTTTTGTGAGCACCCCCTCTTCCACCTTGGAATGATAAAGGCCCAATCTTGTGCAAAGAATCATGGTGCTGCGTATTCAAGAATGCCCAGAAGGTAGTGTGTTCTTCAACTATCACCCTTTCCTCTTATATTCTTTCCACTCTCTCTTCCTTAATGCTCTCTGAGCCTTTGAGGGAGTGATAAAGATGTTTCACTTAGAGAAAACCTTTTTGACTTGCTATGAGTATCTATAGTTAATGCCACTCACTAAAAGGAGTTTTTATGGCCAAGCTGACAATAGCACTTAATCTATGGGTATAAACATAAACATTCAAAAGGCAATTTAAGAGGTGCATCATGTCCCTTTAGAAAAACAGCAGTAGCTTCTCTACTAGGGCCAATGACTTTTATAGTAATGGGTTTTTATTTTAAGATGTATTTATTTATTTATTATATATTTAGTGTTCTGCCTGCATGTATGACTGCAGGCCAGAAGAAAGCACCAGATCTCATCGCACGGTTTTAAGCTACCATGTGGGTATTGGGAGTTGAACTCAGGACCTCTAGAAGAGCAGCCAGTTATCATAACTGCTGAGCCATCTTTCCAGCCCCTAGTAATGGGCTTTTATCCAGTTTTATAGTACTTTAAATGAATTCTCCCTAAGGAACAGGCTTCAAATCCAATCAGAAAGCAGGTGGTTGCCCCCTAACATTTAAACCACTATTTCCCTAGTAGGCAATCTTGCCTAGCATGCTAGTAGTCTAATACAATAACAGTAGTATGCTGTCATGTCCAGCCTTAAATAATGTATTCTTTTGTTACTATCTTATAAATTATTATAATTTCTAAATATAGCATACAAAGTAACAGATTTCATTATGATATTGACATATATATGAATCCTTATATTTGTTATAATTTTTCTTCCTCCAAGGCCATAATTTTTCAAAAACGGCATTATCATTTCCAATGGGTAGAAAATGATTCTTATGAGAGGGTGAAAAAACACTCAATTTATATAAAACCACACTCATTTTATATAAACACACACAAAGTTATCAGTAAATATGTCAGTATATAAATTCTCTGGAAAATTGGGAGGGAAAAATTTCAATACAGGCTCATTACAAAGAAGAAATGGTATTGAAAAAGGCACATGCCTTTAATCCTAGTACTTGGAAGGAAGAAGCAGGTGGCTCTCTGTAAACTCAAGGTCAATCTAGCCTACACAAGTGGTCCAGGACAGCTACAAAGTGAGAACCTGTCTCAAAAAACAAGGGGCTGGAGAGAAGGCCCAATGGTTAAGAGCACGGGCTCCTCTCCCAGAGCACCCAAATTCAGTTCTCAGCACCCACACGGTAACATGTAACGCCTCCGCAGATACCAGACACACATTTGGTGAACATACTTGCAGGTGAAACACACATACACATAAAATAGTAAAATTAAAAATGAAAGCAACAAAAGAAAAAGGGTGGCGACAGTCTGATATGAACAATATCCAAGGAGTTTTTAACCTCGTCAGATTAGCAACGAAAGAGCCTTGAATACGTGGTGGTACTAGGTCCAGAGGACACTAGGTTCTTAACCAAATTAAACACAAAAGAAACTAATAAAACGGCAGAGATTTCAATGAGGGCAGGAAAGAGCACAGACCTGTTATCCAGCAGTATCCGCTTGTATATATCAATAGCTTCTTGGTAATGGGATCGCATATAGTGGATTGAGGCCAAACTAAGCTGGTCTTCTTTAATATCCTGAAGATTCTGATGAAAGTTCATCAATTTCTTCTCATCATTAAACTACAATGGTGAGAAAAGACATGCACAGAGTCACACTCATATGAGAGAGGATCTCAGTGACAGAGGCCTCAATCCTCTCTGGCCTCTGTGTCTCCACTTCCTCCTTCTCCTAGCCCCTGTTCTCTTGGTCCTGTTGTAGTGAAAGGATGAGTCATCTCTGGAGATAGAGTCTTGGCAGTGGAAATGTCCTAAGTTACAGTTATGATTGATTACTTGATATCAACACCCTACTCATTTCTTCGCTTTATATTTCTGCCTTATATTTCTTTGCCCTCACCACTTAACAATTCTTTCCCATTCTTTGGTTTTTCAAGACAGGGTTTCCCTGTAGCTTTGGAGCCTGTCCCTGAACTAGCTCTTGTAGATCAGGCTGGCCTCGAAGTCACATAGATCTGCCTGCCTCTACCTCCTAAGTGCGGGGATTAAAGGCGTGCGCCACCACTGCCCAGTTGTATTTCTTTTTCTTTGGTGAAGTATGTAATCAAAATGTATTTGTCGCCAGCGATGGTGGCGCACGCCTTTAATCCCAGCACTCGGGAGGCAGAGGCAGGCGGATCTCTGTGAGTTCGAGACCAGCCTGGTCTACAGAGCTAGTGCTAGGACAGGCTCAAAAGCCACAGAGAAACCCTGTCTCAAAAAACCAAAAAAAAAAAAAAAATGTATTTATCATCATGTAACTTCATGAGTACAATATTTAATTTTCTGTTTTTATCGTCTCTTCAGTTACTACATGTGGTTGTTGTTTCAGGCTATCAGAATTTAATTTTTATGCTTATTTTATTAAAAGGTAGCTATAAATAACAACTGCCTTTGTTTATACATAGGATCAAACTGATATATTTTGTAAGTAACTCTTGATACAGACTATTCTTCACTCCTTCCTGATGATTCCAAACTTTTTTTAAAAAAATATTTATTTATTATGTATACAATATTCTGCCTGTGTGTATGTCTGCAGGCCAGAAGAGGGCACCAGACCTCATTACAGATGGTTGTGAGCCACCATGTGGTTGCTGGGAATTGAACTCAGGACCTTTGGAAGAGCAGGCAATGCTCTTAACCACTGAGCCATCTCTCCAGCCCCCAAAACTTTTTATTTTTAAAAAAGATTTATTTATCTTATTTTTAAATGTATAGGTGATCCCCAGAATATATGTATGTACATTCAGTGCCATGGAGGACAAAAGAGGACGCTGGATCCTCTGGAACTAGAGAACTGTAACTGTGAGCTGCCACATGGGTTCTGGGAACTAAACACAGGCCCTCTGCAACCAGTGTTCTTAACAGCTCTACCATCTCTCCTGCTTCCTTAACTCTTTCCTTTAAAGGATCTGTCTCAAACACCAAGGACTAAAGAGAACTGCCCTCAGTGGGTGTGGTGGTCTAAATGAGAGTGGCCCCCACAGGCTCAAGTTTGAATGCTTAGTCCCCTGCTTGGTGAAACTGTTTGGGATGGATAAGGAGGTGTGGCCTTGTTGGAGTAGGTGTGGCTTTGAGTGAGTGTATCGCTAGGGGTGAGTTTCGAGGTTTCACAAGCCCGAGCCAGGTCTTTGCCTGGCTGACTGCTGTCTCTGATCAGGATGTAAAGCTCTCAGATACACTGCAGTGCCATGCCTGCCTGCCTTCACCATGATGATCACAAATTAACCTTGTGACAATGCAGAAACCTCCCCCACACAAAAATACTGTCTTTTCTAAGAGTTTCCTTGGTCATAACGTCAAAGGAAGAGAAAGATTTCTTATCAAACTTTAGACACACCATGACATCACTCTAAGTCTCTCCCTTGAGAAGCCCGCACTTGTTCTATAGGAAGTGCGTTTTATGCTTATGTTTTCTCACTCTCTCCCTTTGTTTCTGCAGTTAATAAACCCAACTGTGTCTCTAAAAGAGATTACATTCTGGTCAGGCAGTGATGTCACACACTTTTAATCTCAGCACTGGGAGGCAGAGGCAGGTGGATCTCTGTGAGTTCAAGGCCAACCTGGTCTAAGGATCAAGTTCCAGGGCAGCCAGTGCTACATAGAAACCATGTCTTAAAAAAAAGCAAAAAAATGTAAATAAATAAATTCTGAAATGGATTTGAAGTTTGATCACAGATATACTACAGGTATGTGTCGTATGTATGTACATTTGTAGACACATGTGCTTATGTGATACTGGAGAAGAAAGTCTGGGCTTCATGCATGCCAGATAAATGCTCTATCACAACCAAAATTAAGAACTAAGTAGATGTTTGCTGATGATATTGTAGTTTATACAAGTTATCCCAAAAATTCTACCAAGGAACTTCTACAACTCATAGACACCTTCAGCAATGTAGCAGGATACAAGATTAACTCAAAAAAATCAGAAGCCCTCCTGTACACAGATGATAAAAGGGCTGGGTGATGTAGGAGGGTCTTCTGCCTATGTGTTACTTTCATTGGTTAAATAAAGAAACTGCCTTGGCTTTTTGATAGGGCAGACTTTAGATAGGTGGAATAGACCGAACAGAATGCTGGGAGAAAGAAGGCAGTGTGGCAGACGCCATGGCTCTCTTCTCCGAGATGGACATAGGTTAGACTCATCCTGGTAAGCCACAGTCATGTGGTGATATACAGATTATTAAAAATGGGTTAAGTAAGATGTAAGAATTAGCCAAGAAGAGGCTAAATATAATGGGCCAGGCAGTGTTTAAATGAATACAGTTTCCATGTAATTATTTCAGGTAAAGCTAGCTGGAAACCGGGCAGCAGGAAGCGGGCTGCCACTCCATTTACAAAAGCTGGGGAAGAAATCAGAGAATCAATACCCTTCACAATAACCACAAATAGCATAAAATATCTCGGAGTAACTCTAACCAAACAAGTGGAAGACTTGTATGACAAGAACTTTAAATCTTTGAAGAAAGAAATTGAAGAAGATACCAAAAAGTGGAAAGATCTCCCATGCTCTTGGGTAGGCAGAATTAACATAGTAAAAATGGCAATCTTACCAAAAGCAATCTACATATTCAACACAATGCCCATCAAACCTAGCAAAATTCTTCAAAGACCTCGAAAGAACAATAACCCAGAATAGCCAAAACAATCCTGTACAATAAAAGAACTTCTGGAGGCATCACAATCCCTGATTTCAAACTCTACTACAGAGCTACAGTACTGAAAACAGCTTGGTTTGGCAGAAGAACAGACAGGAGGACCAATGGAACAAAATAGAAGACCCGGATATCAATCCACACATCTTTGAACACCTGATCTTTGATAAAGAAGCAAAATATATCAAATGGAAAAGATAAAGCACGTTTAACAAGTGGTGCTGGCATAACTGGATATCAACATGTAGAAGAATGAAAATAGACCCATATCTATCACCATGCACAAAACTCAAGTCCAAATGGATCAAAGACCTCAACATAAAGCCAGCCACACTGAATCTTATAGAAGAGAAAGTGGGAAGTACACTTGAACGCATTGGCACAGTTAACCACTTCCTAAATATAATCCCAGCAGCACAGACACTGAGAGAAACAATAAATGGGACCTCCTGAAACTGAAAAGCTTCTGTAAAGCAAAGGACACAGTCAACAAGACAAAACGACAGCCTCCAGAATGGGAAAAATCTTCACTAACCCCACATCAGACAGAGGTCTGATCTCCAAAATATACAAAGAACTCAAGAAATTGGACACCAAAAGAACACATAATCCAATAAAAAAAATGGAATACAGACCTAAACAGAGAACTCTCAACAGAAAAATCTAAAATGGCTGAAAGACACTTAAGAAAATGTTCAACATCCTTAGTCATCAGAGAAATGCAAATCAAAACAACTCTGAGATTCCATCTAACACCTGTAAGAATGTCCAAGATCAAAATCACTGATGACAACTTATGCTGGAGAGGTTGTGGGGTAAAGGGAACACTCCTGTATTGCTGGTGGGATTGCAAGCTGGTACAGCCCCTTTTGGATGTCAGTGTGGCGATTTCTCAGAAAATTAGGAAACAATCTTCCTCAAAACGCAGCAATACCCCTTTTGGGTATATATCCAAAGGATGCTCAATTGTGCCATAAGGACGTGTGCTCAACTATGTTCATAGCAGCTTTGTTTGCCATAGCTAGAACCTGGAAACAACCTAAATGCCCTTGATCAAAGAATGGATAAGAAAAATGTGGTACAATTACCCAATGGAATACTACACAGAAGAAAACAATAAAGACAGCTTGAATTTTGCAGGAAAATGAATGGAGCTAGAAAACATTATTTTGAGTGAGGTAACCCAGACACAGAAAGACAATTATCACATGTACTCACTCATAGGTGGTTTTTGAACATAAATCAAAGAAAGCCAGCCTACAAACCACAATCCCAGAGAGCTTAGACAACAATGAGGACCCTAAGAGAGACTTACATAGATCTAATCTACATGGGAAGTAGAAAGTAGAAAAAGACAAGATCTCCTGAGTAAATTGGGAACATAGGGATCTTGGGGGAGGGTTGAAGGGGAGAGGGGAGAGGCAGGAAGGGAGCAGAGAGAAATGTATTAATAAGTATCAATAAAAAAGATCTAAATAGATGGATTTAATAAACGAGTAGACATGGTTACAGGAAGATTAATAAGAAATTTTCTCTCCAAAATGGTGGTGGAGCACACCTTTAATCCCAGCACTCGGGAGGCAGAGGTAGGCAGATGTCGGTGAGTTCGAGGTCAGCCTGGGCAACAAGAGCTAGTTCCAAGACAGGCTCCAAAGCTACAGAGAAATCCTGTCTCAAAAAAAAAGAAAAAGAAAAAAAGAAAAGAAAAAGAAAAAAATAGAAATTTTCTCAAAAAATAATATAGGTTGGGTGGTGGTGGTGCACACCTTTAATCCCAGCACTCAGGAAGCAGAGACAGGTGGATCTAGAGTTTGAGGACAACCTGATCTACAAAATGAGTTCCAGGGCTATACAGAGAAACCTTATATTGAAAAACACAGACAAAAACAAAAGAAAACCCTCAACAACCAAAAGAACTTCAATAATGTAAATGGCATCTGCTGTAGGAACTGCTAAGGTACTATAAAATATGCAGAGTAGCACGCTAACAGAGGACAACTATGGAATTTTTAAAGATCAATACAAGACGAATACAAGAAAGGCGAGAAGACGGAATTCTGATCATTTGGGACAAATGGAAACAAGCAGTCAGACACAGCTCTGGACCTGGGTGTGGTGTAACCCCAGCACTGGGAGGCTAAGGCAGGAGCCCTACGTGTTTGAGGTCATCTTTAGCTTTGCAGCAAGTTTCAGTTCAGCTTGTACAACATTGCAAGACTTGATCTCAAAAAGCCAAGGGCACTGGATATAGCTCAGTGGCAGAGCATTTGCCTAACATGCACAAGACCCTGGGTTTAATTCTTTTCATTGTTGTTAATTTTTTGAGACAGGGTTTCTCTGTATAATAGCCCTGAACATCCTAGAACTCACTCTGTAGACCAGGCTGGCCTCACACTTAGAGAGATCTGCCTGTCTCTGCCTCCTAAGTGCTGGGGTTAACGGTGTGCACTACCACATTCCAACCCTGAGTTTAATTCTTAACACTGTAAGATAATAATAACAAAAATTATATTGTGAAATTTTTAAATGAATTGAATATATTTTTATGCTACTTGTCAATGACTTGATTAACTTTCTGTAAGACAATTTAGTAACATTAACAGAAATGTCTATTAAATATTTTCCATCACTGTTGGCAAAGGAAGAAAAGGGAAAATGATTTTAAAGCAAGTGGTGTGAAGTGAGAATATGAATACCTTGTGAGCCAGATGGAACAACAGGCGGTTTTGGAGCCGGCTTTTTGGAGCTGAAAAAGAAAAAAAAGAAAAAAAAAAAAAAGAAGCATGTTGCTTGGTAAAGAATCCCATAGTTTGTAGACAGAAGTTTCTGTCCCACTTAGTCTTGCAACTGTTCAGTCCCAAAGAAACATACAGAGGCTTATATTAATTATAAACTGTTAGGTTTATTAGCTCAGGCTTATTATTAAATAGCTCTTACAATTTAGATTAACCCATAATTCTTATCCATTTTTAGTCATATGGCTTGGTACTTTTTCTCAATGCAGCATTTTCTTTTTCTAAAAAAGAAAACAAACTATCTTTTTTTATTTTACATTCCAATCCCAGTTCCCACTCCCTCACCTCCTCCCATCCCATCCACTCCTCAGAGAGAGTAAGGCACATTGCTTTAAAAAAGGACCAAGGCACTCCCTACTTACTATATCTAGGCTGTGCAAGGTATCCATCCAAAGAGAATGGGTTCCAAAATGCCAACACAGGCAGGAGGGACAAATCCTGGTGCCACTGCCAGTGGTCCCGCACAGTATAGCATTTTCATCTTGCTTCCTCTGCATCTGGGAAACAACTGCAGACTGAGCCTTTCCTCTTCCCAGAATTCTCCTAGTCTGGTAGCCCAGCCTATGTTTGCTGCCTGGCTACTGGCTAATCAATGTTTTATTAAACCAATATTGTGACAAATCTTTATAGGATACAAGAGCATTATCCCACAGCAATAGAAGAGATGACTCAGAGGTTAAGAGCACTTGTTGCTCTTGCAGAGGATCCAGGTTCAGTTCCAAGCATTCACAAGTTTACAGACTCCTGTTTCAGGAGATCTTGGGCTCTCTTCTGGCCACCAAGAGCCCATTCAAGCAAAGCACTCACATAAAAATAAAAACTAAATCAATAGTCTATGAAAGTTAGTCCCTTGCCGGAATGAGATGAGGCTCAGGTGGGCCGCCACAAATCCTTCTCTAGCTGTGTGTGTTTGCTAGAATAACCAGTCTGGCCCACCTGCAGGGGCAGTCCCACAGGAGAGCCAGAGGAGGCTTGTCCTAAGGGTCTGTTCTCTACTTGTACCCACAGCACAAGGCTTCACACACCCACACGGTGCAGCCCACCTCTGCGCTGTCCACACACTAACCCACACACTGCGTGTCACCTCAGAGCACATATGCTGCCACCCAGTTCTCTGCTCACCCCAGTGTTCTTTCTCAGTTCTTCCTGAAATCTCCTTTCCTAGAAGTACACTCCCACATTCTCCTAATTCCAGAATTATACTGTCACGTTTTCCTAGATACCAGTCCTCTCTACTTCAGGGACTTCTAACCACAGATAAGTGCCACCCTTAAACAGTCACCCAAGAAAAAAGGCTGGAACCTTCCAAATTCCAGTTTTTTTTTTTTTTGTTTTTTTTTTTTGATTTTTTGAGACAGGTTTCTCTGTAGCTTTGGAACCTGTCCTGGAACTAGCTCTTGTAGACCAGGCTGACCTTGAACTCACAGTGATCCTCCTGCCTCTGCCTCCTGAGTGCTGGGATTAAAGGCAAGTGACACTACCGCCACCTTCCTAACAGCATGTTAATCAATATTCCCTTGCCCACTTTCTCTATATTTCTTTATATTCCATTTGATTTGTGTTCTTATTATCCTTATTTTTTTTCTTCTGTGCCCCTCCCTCTTACTTGCAAGTCTGAATACAATTCTTCTGAGATTACTCCGGCAGGTTTCTAAGGTCAAAGCGAAGCCTGCTGGTCTCTTCAGGTGAGGATCTTTAGGCCAGCTTTTCCGGCTTCTCGTTGTGAGCAATAAACCCCACAGTCCAGCAGCTTGACCTGAGGCTCCTAAACACACCCTCATCTCAAGTCCACCTGTGGAGCCTTGTAAGCCACCTTGCTCCCTTTCTTCTCTCATCTGCTTGTTTCTCGTGTTGGGGCAAGGGACAAAGGGTGAGGATAAGGTAACTAACTCTCTTTAAAGACAGAACTGATCAAATCCACTACTTGAGGTGTTCTAAATAGCTCTCAAATCTAGTGTTGGGGTTGAAGTTTAGTTCTGTGGTAGAGTATTTGGCCAACAAGCACTGGGTCAGTCTGGGCTAAGCCTCCAGCACCCAGGAAAAAAAAAAACAGAGATTGTCAGATTGGAATTAAAAATAAAACAAAGCTTCAGCTCTAAATTGACATATCTATAAGACACACGCTTTAGAGCCAAAATAAATACAGGCACATGGCAAACCCTGATCATAGAAAGAGTAGGAGATGTAACAACGGACAGAGATATTATGGCAAAAATGAATATAAAAAGCCCATTTTACCTTTAAACCCAGCAGTTTCTGCTTGTTTATACATCCCAAGAAAAAAGTAGGTGCAGGCCAAGTTTACCCACACTTCTGGGTTACAGTTTTCCTCCTTCGTTGCGTTTTCATATTCCTGAAACAGACAGCAGGTGACGGCCTCACTTAACAGTAAAGCAACTGTCCATTTTCTACAATAAAGGAGGTTCTCACAGAGAGAGCAGCTGACACTTTGGGGATCCACATCTCCTCCCCCGTCCCCTGCCAGAAGAGGTTAGGCTCCGTGTGATTCCACCCAGCAGGGCTCTTGTACACCGAACTTACGCTTTGTTTCTTCCTCATTGCTAATATGTCTTAGAACCCTTCAGAAATTAAAACAACTGCAATAGTTTTGCTAACTTAAAAAGACAGATAGGGCTTCTGGAGAGAAGGCTAAGAGAACTGGCTGTTCTTGCAGAGGACACAGGTTCGATTCCCAGAACCCACAAGATGGTTTAAAGTCAGCTGTAACTCTAGTTCCAGGAGATCCAGTGTCCCCTTCAGGACTCTGCAGGTTCCAAGCATGCGCTTGGTTCACATATACGCATGCAAGCAAAATACTCACACCCACAGAATAAAGTAAATAAATCAAAAAAAATTAAAGAAATAAGAAATACTCAATGACAAAACACCCACCTGGCATGTGAGGGCCCTGAGTCCAGTCTCATGCTAATACTGGTCTCTAGCACACATGTAAAAGTGAAGGGCAAATAAGATACAGACTCACATGCCAGATCATATAGGGAGAGTTTTTCTCCTTTTTATAAAGTTATTTTTGGAGTTTAATTAAAACTATTTCATAATAATAACTTCCATTATACAAAAATAATACTAACAAATATATTAAATACTCAGACATTATATTGGAATGCTACACATGTTCTTTGTTTTGTGGGTTTTATACAAGCATTTTATTTTATATATCTATAAATATCTGTCTCTTTATTGTTTAAAAAAAATGTGTGTGGGGGGGTGTTGAGACAGGGTTTCTCTGTGTAAAAGCCCTGGCTGTCTTGGAACTAGCTCTTTAGACCAGGCTGGCTTCAAACTCACAGAGATCCACCTGCCTCTGCCTCCCAAGTGCTGGGATTAAAATTGTGCACCACCACCACCCAGGTTATCTTTTTTTAAAAAAAAAAAAAAGAGATTTATTTACTTGTTATGTTCTGCCTGTGTGTATCCCTGCAGGCCAGAAGAGGGCACCAGGCCTCATTATAAATGGCTGTGAGCCACCATAGGAATTGAACTCAGGACCTCTGGAAGAGCAGGCAGTGCTCTTAACCTCCGAGCCATCTCTCCAGCCCTAGGTTATCTTTTTTTTTTTTTTTTAAGATTTATTTATTTATTATATGTAAAGTGTTCTGTCTATCTATATGCTTGCTGGCCAGAAGAGGGCACCAGATCTCATTACAGATGGCTGTGAGCTACCATGTGGTTGCTGGGAATTGAACTCAGGACCTCTGGAAGAGCAGTCAGTGCTCTTAACCACAGAGCCATCTCTCCAGCCCCCCCCCCCAGCTTATCTTTTTAAATTAAGTTACAAATTAGCAGGTTTCTCTAAAGCGCGTTCATTGATCCTTTTGATTGAGCCCCACCTCCTCCTCCAGCTACCTTCTGACTTCCCACTGCACACCCTCTAAACACTCCCACCCACAGACGTTTTCCCTTAAACATTCATACTGAAGTAGAATAAGTTAGAGAAGATCATTTATCTTATTTATTTAGTGATCTACTTAAAGCATGGCTTGTGCAGCCATCTGCCACACACTGAAATCATGGGCTGTTGTTGCCCCTAACAACCTGCTGACAGCCACTGACAGCCATGGCAGTATCTGTTGCTAACTTACCTGCACCCTTACAGTTTTGGAGTATGAAAGGAGAATGCACACTGGACCGCTCAGAAGTGTTCTGGCTTCAGTCCGCCCGGGACATTTCCTCACTGGTGTCAGAGTGCTTATTCCAGAAAGACTCCCACAACAATATCACATAAGTGCTGTTACCGTCCCCACCCCTCTCTGAATCCGTACCTTAGGAAGGGTCAGTGAGGTTTTAATTAAAAGACGTAGGACTGGGGAAGGCAGATAGGCCAATTTCTTTCCTCTGTTTCCATCTGCATTATTTCCTTCTGCTGTTACTATGAGAATGTACCATATAATGTCATCTTAGACACCACTTGACTTTGTCTCCACTGACCTCCAAAGCTCTCTTGTAGTCACCCAGGTGAAAAGCACAGTATCCAATCCACAAGTTAGTGTCGTCTTCTTGCTCCCCGACATGGCGTTTGAACTTCATATTAAAATGTCATGCAAAAAAATTAGGAAAAAAATATTTTAATAGTAAACGCTTTGGCTTTTACCTACTTATTTGTTTGTTTGTTTTGGCTTTTTGAGACAGGGTTTCTCTGTGTAACAGCTCTAGCTGTCCTGGAATTTACTCTCTAGACCAGGTTGGCCTCAAACTCACAGAGATCTGCCTGCCTCTGCCTCCTGAGTGTTGGGATTAAAGACGTGTGCCACCACCACCTGGCTTGTTTTTATTTTTTAAAGGTATGCTGAGTGGCTGATAAACAGGTAAAATGGTAAACAACAGAAGCTGAACCATATGCAGGTCAATGACACCTCCACTGACAGGTGTCAGCTGTCACCTACTTGTCACAGAAATCCTTTGTTTCAGATATGTTTGATTTGTTTTTCTGTGTTTGCTAGCACCTTATTCCAGAAAGTATGTGAGTTATGTAATAATTCTGGATGATGTTCAAGAATTATGTAAAACATTTAAAGCAAGCTGGGCAGTGGTGGTGCAACGCCTTTAATTCTAGCATTCGGGAGACAGAGGCATGAGGATCTCTGTGAGTTTGAGGCCAGCCTAGTCCACAGAGTGAGTTCCAGGGAAGCCAGGGCTACCAAAGAGACCCTGTCTCAAGAAAAAAAAAATTTAAAGCCAAATAACTGAAGGTTAGAGGCCAAGCAATGGTTCTCAGATAGCACTGTCAGCCTCTGTCCCTGTGGGAATGGGGACTTAAATTCACATCTGCCTCCAAAGCTCAGGCTCCCATCACTGGGTTCTACTGTATTCAGTATTACACATCCATCTTATCCTATTAGCACACATGCATTAATGAATAGCTCCTAATGGAAAACATCCCATTAGCTTGATCAGGCTAGTTTATAGACCAGATGAGTTAAAGGTGTACAGAGACAGTCTTCTTTGTGTCCACTACAAAAACTTAAGGATTTCTCACCTAACAAAAAAGGAGTTTTACTACAGAGGAAAGAATTGAGAAGGGTTCTCAATTACCACGTGCCCTACTTTCATTTCCATTGCTGTGATAAAGACCCTGAGCAAAGCAATGTAGGGAGCTGGGCATGGTGGCACATGTCCTTAATTCCAGCACTTAGGAGGCAGAGGCAGGTGGAACTCTATGAGTTCAAGACCAGCCTGCTCTATTGTTTAAGGCCAGCCTGGTCTACGTAGAGACTTTGTCTCAAAACAACAATAATGACAACAACAGCAGCAGCAGCAAATAAATAAATAAATACAGTGCTTCTTTGGTTGAAAACTGAGTTCCTTGGACAGAGGTAATACTGAATAGAATTGCAAGCAGGCCTGACTTCAAATTTCTACCCTGCCTTCTCTCAGTATGGGCTGTCACAAGGAATTATAAATGGAAAAACCTCCTCCTCCTCTAAGCTTTTTTGTTTTGTATTGTTTTGGTTTTGCTTTGTTTTCATCTTTAGTCAGCCCCGGTATTTTATTTTGAATTATGTGTACTATGCATTAGCTGCTCTCCTAGAGGACCCAAGTTCAGTCCCCAGCACCCTCATAAGACAGTTCACAACTTTCTGTAACTCTAGCTCCAGGGGATCCAGTTCTTCTGGCCTCTGTGGGGAGCTGCATTCAGGCACACGTATGCACACACCGACACAAACAACTACACATCATTTTATAAATTCTTAAGAAATTAATAGACATGTAGCTGAGTAGGGGGTGCACGCTTTTAATTCCAGCATCTGGGAGGCAGCAACATGAGGATCTCTGAGTTCAAGGCCAGCCTGGTCTACAGATCGAGTTCCAGGACAGCCAGCACTACACAGAGAAACTCTGTCTCGAAGGAAAAAGAAAGGACATGTATATGATATTCAGTCCTCTGACTTGCACTGCTAGATCCTTCCAAGTCCTACTGCAAAAGATGAGAGTTGACGCAAGAAAGCCAAACAACTGGACTCAATATCAAAGCATTAGTAAGACAAATGGGATTTTTTTTTGTATGAAATACTGAGAAACATACATAAAGCTAATCAGAGCAATTACTATGGACATTTTCAAAGACGCAGGACTATAGATGTACACTAAAGGACCAGTAGAAAGTGCAGTGCAGCACAAGCAGACCATGCTGTCGGAACACTTTACCCTTTGGTGCACCCTTCACTCTTCGCTGCTGTGCTTTCCACACGTGGGTTCTTCAGTCTCCTAGGACAGTTTGTGTCGGAAGGACTTCTTAGACTATGTACCCAAAATGCAGCTTCCTGAGCACAACTGCAGACCTAGTGGATTCACACTGGTAACACAGGAGCCTAGGTCTACAAAAGTCTAAGTAACTATCCTTGGCACCTCCAATGCATATTAAAAGGTGAAGTCTACATGCTGGGACTGGGCTCGGGGTAGAACCATGACAGAATGCTTACTTAAGGCCCCAAATTTGATCCCCAGCATTGATTCCAGAAAAAGATAAAAAGATGACACTGACATATAGGGTTAAAATTCTTTATGAGTTTACAATATTTTTTTAAAATAAATCTAGCACAACTGCTTAATTTCTTTCTTTCTTTTTGCATTTTGTTTTGTTTTGGGTTTTTTTTTTTTTTGAAACAGGTTTTCTCTGTAGCCTTGGAGTATGCCCTGGAACTCGCTCTGTAGACCAGGCTGACTTCGAACTCACAGAGATCCTGCCTCCCTGTCTGCCTCCCGAGTGCTGGGATTAAAGGTTTGCTCCATCACCACCTGGCCCAATGATCACTTAATTTTTATAAGCGAAATACTATTATAGGAAGAAGTTATAAATCACTCAGAAATTAAGACAAAGAATGTGTGAATTTACACTGTATTATATGTAATGTTGTATTTTTAGGTTAGATTCACCATCTGTGGGACTAGAGAAAAATAGTTTTAAGTGTATGAGTGTTTTGTCTTCATCTCTTTCTATGCCCCATATGTATTCCTGGTGCTGAAGGAGGTCAAAACACCTCCGATCCCCTGGCGTTACTAATGGTTGTGAGCAGACATGGGGGTGCTGGGAATCAAGGTCCTCTAGAAGAGCAGCCAATGCTCTTAACTCTCAAGCCATCTTTCCAGTCCAAAACTTTTTCTGTTTTATCAGGTTTATAGTTAACTCAGAGTCTGGATACATGTCTGGCTGTATTTACTTGGATTCCCCAGAATGTACCCGCCTATTGCAATAGCATAGTAACCAACATTCATTCACCAGACTTAACCCTTCTTTGACATTACCTCCAAAAGAGTAATAGCGCCAGTGAAATCTCTTTGCGAAAGCAGATCTTCTAGTTTTGGAATCTTCCTGCCTTTCTTCTTTCTTTTGTCAGTGTGCGGTGATTCCCCGCCCACAGCGGGTTTGGCTCTTGAAAGCATCTGTAAATCAAGCAGCAAAGACGGTTCAACTCAAAAGTCATTTTTAAATTGAGCGCTGTGATTTACAAGTCAAATCCTTAGCAACAAACACTAGTAAGTCTATTCAGATTCTTTTTAAACACGCATTTTACTAAAAGAGCCATCACCTTCTACTGAAGGGGAGTCAAATAACTACTTCTAACTACTTATCCACAACCATCTACTTATCCACAAGAGACGAACACTTCCCGCAGCTTCTACCATCTCTGTCTTCCCTCTGTCCACAAGCAGATCTGGTGTCGGAAATGGAGAAGCAGAAGGGAAGACAGCATCGGGGTATTTTTCTTTGCATCCCTCGCTATTCCCCGTGGAAACACTGCAGGGATAAAGGGATCGGCCCCTGGAGACACACCTAGATTCTATCCAATAGTGTGCTGGGGGCTCTAAGCCCGGGTAAAAACCTATTTGAAGTTCCCCTTACTATTCAAAGCTACTAACCATCTTGGCGTCGGTCCCGTGAGCCCCTGCCTCAGATAGTCAGCAAAGGCTGTGTCTCGGCCAGTTGCCACATCTACACAGCGAGCTCCGTCTCCACGGCAACGCGGCCAGGAGGCTGGTCCTTCGATGACAAGAGCTCGCCGGAGAACCAGTGCTCGCAGCTTCTTGGTTCCGTGCGTTTCCACCGCAAGAAGAGACATTCTTCTTAAGGGAACAGATCTTTGTGCTGAGGACGAAAATGTGGTTGTGTCTCTGCTTAGGAATGTAATGTAGGGAAAGGCGACTTAGAATTACTATTGCAATTAGGAAGTATATTTCATATGCAAGTTTCTTGGGAAGATAATTTTTAAGAACCACTTCCGTTTTGTCTAGGTTCAATTATATAGCTGCCGGCTGTCTGGCTTTTTGTCTTTGTCTTCCGCTGGTACCCGCTGAACCGAAGGGTAGTTTGGAGGCAGAAGCTTTTTGTCTTTGTCTTCCGCTGGTACCCGCTGAACCGAAGGGTAGTTTGGAGGCAGAAGCAGCACCAAAACATTTCCTAAAGACACTGCTAATCCCTAAGATGGGAGGAGAAAGACCACGACCCAAACCATCGCAGCCAAATTAATTAAAGCAAATTTATTCTTTTTTATTTATTTATTTATTACACAATATTCTGTCTGTGTGTATACCTGCAGGCCAGCAGAGGGCACCGGACCTCATTACAGATGGTTGTGAGCCACCATGTAGTTGCTGGGAATTGAACTCAGGACCTTTGGAAGAGCAGGCAATGCTCTTAACCTCTGAGCCATCTCTCCAGCCCCGCAAATTTATTCTTATACACGGGCTAACTCCCCGTAAGGCGGGCTTCAAGAGGTCAGCATTAGATGTGAGGAAAACACGTTTTTTATAGAGCGCAGGGGTAGGGGTTTCCAAATTCGGAATTTGGTGGGCAAAATGGGCGGGGTTACAGGAGCAGCACATAAGTATAAGGAGTTAGCCATAACGACCTCCTGAAAGAAACACAGTTGAAAGGTGGGCATAAGAGATAGTCATAACAAGATGGTCATATAGCCTTTTGAAACAAAGGTAGGGTTGCAAGACAATTATAAACAACTTTTTGAAATAGACATGATTGCAAATCCTGAAACACAGTACAAAACCATTCATAGTTAAGGTTACAGGTGGGGAATAGTCTAATAGTCTAATTTTTTGTTTGTTTTTATTTTCATTTTTTTGAGACAGGGTTTCTCTGTGTAACAGAACTGGCTGTCCTGGAACTCGTTTTGTAGACCTGACTGGCCTCGAATTCACAGAGATCTACCACCACTGCCCGGCAATAGCCCAATCTTTGAGAAACAAAGGTTTAATGATAAATAGGAATGAACCTAATTTGTCTTTATTATAAGATGGCTTTTAGCCAGGCTTGGTGGTGCACACCTTTAATACCAGCACTGGGGAGGCAGAGACAGGAGGATCTCTGTGAGTTCGAGGCCAGTCTGGTCTACAGAGCGAGTTCCAGGACAGTCTCCAAAGCTATAGAAAAACCCCATCTCAAAAAACTAAAATAAATAAATAATAATTGGTTTTAAGTCTAAGATGGAGGTTGACTAGGTCCTTCAATCACTTACATACAAAAATTAGAAACTGTAAATATGCGTGTTGACTGGATTTACTCCAAAACACAGTGTTAATATGTTTGCAAAAATGTTTTTAAATAGCAAAGTCATGGGATGTTGGATCTAGAAGGGACCTTAGAGGACATCCAGTCAAATTTTCAATATTAGCAGATCCTCTAAAGCCTAAAATCTTATTAACAATTTAGGAGAAGTGAGATTACATAGTTGAATTACTTTGCATACCACCCTGACCAGCCCTACAGAGAGAGACTCACATATACCATAAATGTCTAGAAAGCTGGTATGACTTCTAGATTCCTTTGCATCGTCATCTCGATCCAGCCTTAGTTTCTCCTCTCACAACTGCAGTCTGCTGGAGAGTGAATGACTTTTGTCCTATGTACACACTTTTATATATATGCAAACCAATCGATATCCAGAGCTACATACCAAAAGGCAAATGTATACACTTCAGAGATGCACAGATTCACCAGCACGCCACTTAAAATTCTTTTGTATCCAAATTTCAGAAATGTTTCGATTTTCAGTAAAAAAAAAAAAAAACTCAACAAAATTATTTTTAGTTTTTGTGTCGTGATATAGATGACAGATACTTTAGTTGAACTAGTCAGATAATTATAAAATTCATCTTTTAAAAGCACACCTCAGTAGACTTTAGTGTATTCATAACACTGTATCCTTTACCAGGCTTAAATTCTCCATCACCCCAGGAAGGAACTGATGTGGGAGTGTCATATCAATCTGTTGGTTTCATTGGCTGAGCAATAAAAGAAACTGCTTGGCTGGCCCTGATAGGTTAGAACATAGATGGGAGGAGTAAACAGAATAGAATTCTGGGCGGAAGAGGAAGTGAGGTCAGACTCTGCTCTGCTTCCGGAGAGACGCCATGCTCAGCTCTCTCGGGTAGACGCGATAGCTCTGCGCTCTGAGGCAGATGCATGAAGCTGAGACCCACGATGGACTTAGGCTAGAATCTTCCCGGTAAGCGCACCTTGGGGTGCTTACACGCATTATTAGAAATGGGCTAGTCCAGGTGCGAGAATTAGCCTGTAAGGGCTAGAGTTCATGGGCCAAGCAGTTCTTAAATGAACACAGTTTGTGTGTTGTTATTTCGGGCATGAGCTAGCCAATCGGCCGGGGTGTTGGGGACGCAGCCCCGCCGCTCCCTATTTCAACAAGGAACCTACAAGGTACAGCAGTCAGTCATCATTTTGCTCCCTCTTAGCCTCTGTCAGCCGCTTATCTCTTTTCTGTCCCTGTGAATTTGCCTATTCTGAACATTTAGGAGAAATGAAATCATACAAGGAAGAACCATATTCCACATAACTAAATATTGAAAATTTCAAGATCAGCGCAGGAAATTATTGACTAAAATGTTTTATCATTCCTACCTTGACAAATAAAACATGTGGACTTTTGGGCTCCAGTTTAGAATTCTCAGACTTGTTGACGGGTGTGGCAGTGCAGTAAGAGCTAACCCCAGTTCTCAGCCTTCAATCCCTTCTCCTGCTCAGGCCTTTAACCTGCACTGAAAGGGCTTTGGGCATCACTGTGGACCCTTAGTCTACAAATCCAAGCATTAGGCACCCACTTAACCTGGAATTTGTCACACTCTATGGACCTAAATGGAAAACACCCAGAGCAGAGCCCTACTCAAAAGTGTGCAAACAGACTAGAAGTTGGTTGGGTACAGATTCCCTATTCTAAACATCATGGTATAAAGAAGAGAGTACGAGATCTCAGTCCTGCAGATCCTGTCTGACATACAGTTTAACATACAGTTGGTGTAGAACGCAGAGCGGAGGGCTCTCTTACTATGGTCTAAAGTCAGTGTCACTGATAATGCTGTATGCCACCCCACTGAAGTTACTAAATTAGTTGAAATGGTCCCTGATTTCTGCAAGCGTGTGGTATTGCCTTACGTCTCTGAATCCTTGCAGAGGCTGTTTGGGACTTGCTGTAGTTACAAAGGACAGACTATGGCCCTGAATGTGCTTGAGAAGTTCTTCTGGACAACAGCTCATACCTAGTGTTAAAAAGAACGTCATAACATCAGCACGGGACCACTGGCTGCTGGGGTGACAGACAAAGCTGGGACTTGTAGCGTTGTGATAGTTGGGAGAGAAAAACGGCTTCTAAGGAACTGTAATACATATCTAGTCTGTGATGGTTGTATTGCCATGTAACTATACCCAAGCCATTGACGTGCACAAATAAAGTGAATTTGAGTATAGTGAGTGTATCCCATGAAATCTGATTTTGATTCTTTAAACAGGAATGTAGTTTTGAACTCAAGGCAGTATTCTCTTAAAGATTATTTATTTCAATTGTATGTGTTCATGGCTGTGTTTGTAGGTAGCCACAGAAGCCAGAAGAGGGTATAGGATTCGCTAGATAGGGAGTTACAGTCAGTTGTGAACTGCCCTATGTGTGTGTTGGAAACTAAACCCTGCTTCTCCGCAAGAACAGCAAGAGTTCCTAACTGGTGAGCCATCTCTCCAGTCCCTCAACAGGGTTTTTTGTTTTTATTTTGTTTTGTTTTGTTTTTTTTGAAATTCTGTCTCTCAGAATTTACCCTGGTGCATACTGGTGACCATTCAGAAACCACCATGGGAATTATGCCTCTGTCCTTGACAGAGCCGGGAGCTGCTGAGGAAATTTAAGGTATTACAGAATTTAAATGGGGCCTGACAGGGAGGGGAGGCCTAGTTCGGCATTACAGCCTGTGCCTAGCATGTGTGAGACCCTGATTTCCATCCCCAGAATAGAAAAAAGAAACCATTTCTCTATGAGGATGGTTTCCCATAAATGGAAAAAGAAAATCTCTTGGGGGGAAAAAACACTCCATATTTCCACGAGAAACCGCAGTAATTCTATTCAAGTGGTGTTAGCCTTTTCATTTTTGTTCACTAGATTTATAAATATTCATCAGAAAGTGTTAAAATAAGAGCGGCGGGGCTGCGTCCCCAGCACCCCAGCCGCCTGCTAACTTATGCCCTAAATAACAACACACAAACTGTATTCATTTAAAGACTGCTTGGCCCATTTCCATCTAGCCTCTTCTAGGCTAATTCTCGCACCTGGACTAGCCCATTTCTAATGATGTGTGTAAGCACCCCAAGGTGCGCTTACCGGGAAGATTCTAGCCTACGTCCATCCTGAGTCGGAGCTTCATCGCGTATGCCCAGGAGAGCAAAGCAGGGCCTCTGCTCCAGAGAGCAGAGCTGTCGAGTCTGTCCGAGGAGTCTTACCTCACTTCCTCTTCCTCCTGTTTACTCCTCCCACCTATGTTTTAACCTATCAGGGAAAGCAGTTTCTTTATTTAATTAACCAATGAAATCAACAGATTGATATATATATGACACTCCCACAAGAAAGAATGTTTGGGGGGCATGGCTCAGTTATTAAAGCCCTTGGCCCACAAGAATGAGGACCTGAGTTTGGATCTCCAGCACCTACAAAAAAGACTTGGCTCGCCTCTGTAATCCAAGAGCTGGGGAGGCAGAGAGAGGCGGATTGCTAATCTATCTAGCCGAGATGATGAGCGCTGGGTTCAGGAGCAGACCTGTGAGCTGAGGTCAGAAGACAACTTGGTGGAGCTGATTCTTTCCTCTAGCGACTAGACTCGGGTTGTGAGAGCATCATTCCTTTCTCTGGATGAATCATACCCCATCTTATGAACAGGAACATTTTGCTTAAGTCTTCCTATTATTTAAAGTAGTGGATGCCTAGTAAGTGTTCAGAGCTTGGTGTTCCCATTAGCCTCCTACTTAGTGTCCTGGAGTCGGCCGCACAGCCTCCGTCCTGTTCTACCTTGTGTTAGATTCAAGGAAGTTGCCAAACCACGCACAACGTTCTAGATCAGCAGTTCTCAACCTGTGGGTCGCAATCATCAGAAAGCACACATTTCCAATGACCCCAGTAACTAAGACACCTCTCAGTAGCAAAATTACACTTATGAAGTAGCAATGAAAGTAATTCTATAGTTGGCGGGGGTTTCACCACAACATGAGGAACTGTATTAAAGGGTCGGAGCATTAGGAAGGTTGAGAAGCGCTGGCCTAGATGCAGCATGCTCCTGGTCCTGTCTTTGTCTGCAAGGCTCATTCCTATTATGACCTTTTATATATTGGTTTTATCTCTATTTTATCACATGAAAATGACTGGTTGTATGAGTAATCAGGAAAACATACATTAAATCACAAGGCCACACACCCCCAAAAAGCTACAGTCAAACTGTGAGTCTAGGCTGTTGTCACATGATGTCTTGACTCAGGCTGAAAGTGCCCTTTCCAAGTGGTTCGCCCCCTTGTGCAACGTCGCACTGGCTGTCAGTGGGAGAACTTAGTTATCCACCGCATGGACCTCTCCATTCGATGACATGAATGTCTACATCATTTGAGACTTGACTTCCCCACAGGGGAAAGAAAAGAGAAGCCACAATTTTTTTATGATCTAATTTAGGAGCATGGTGTCATTTCGGAGTACTCAGGTCCCTCAGGCAATTTACCTGCAGACAAAACTCACCAGAACCCAACTGGAGATTTACTCTAGGCATCAAGTTAATCCTACCCAAGGATGCAAACATCCCCATTTCTTCTGCCTTTGAACTTGATACACAGTAAGAAGTGTTACCAAAGTGATGGTGTGGTAGTTTGAATGTAATTGGCCCTATAATCTCAGGGAGTGGCACTATTAGGAGGTGTGGCCTTGTTGGAGGAAGTGTATCACTATGGGGGTGGGCTTTGAGGTCTCTTACACTCAAAGTACCGCCCAGTGTCACAGTTCACTTCCTGTTGCCTGTGGATCAAAGATGTAGAATTCTCCAGCACCATGTCTTCCTGCATGTCACCATGATGATAATGGATTAAACCTCTGAAACTGTAAGCTGCCAACTTAATTAAATGTTTTCTTTTATAAGAGTTGTTGTGGTCATGGTGTCTCCACCCAGCAATAGAAACCATAACTAAGACAGAGGGCATGCAGCCTCAAGTTCCTCATTTCAGTTCCAGCAATGAAGTCTAAATACATACTGAGAGAATGACTGACCTTTCTCTTCTATGCGGTTAGATCTTACTTCTCTATTTAACAACATCATCCTTGCCTAATTCATTTCTTCCAAGGAATCTAGCCCCTGCACATGTTCAAGACAAGTTCCCTGTCTGTCCCCTGCTGCCTGATCATGTGACTAATGTTTTTCCCCCACACATATCTCAGTGGAACACCTGTTTGGTATGGACTTTGTACATTCCATCTGACTCAACTCAGATGTAAATATACTTTTAATTACTATGACTTAGCATAGTTGACTCATTACAGTCACTCTGTGTTGTCATCTTCTGATTGGTAGTTAACTGATTCCTATTGCTTGCTAAACCCAAGTGTCCTTACAACTCCAGGTTTGTGCTCTCCACAGATTTATGTCTTTGGAACTCTCAATATACGAAGATCTTCCAGTAAAACAACATTAAACAACAAAGTAAAACAACCAAAAACCCAAGAATAATAGACAAAACTAAAAGCAATGAAACAGCCAATTCTTCCTCTGGTGATCTGAAAATGCCTTCCTTTCTCTTGACAGTCCTCTAGAATGAGTGATCTATACTCAGTAATTCTCCTCCTTTCTTTCTTTCTTTCTTTCTTTCTTTCTTTCTTTCTTTCTTTCTTTCTTTTCTTTCTTTCTTTCTTCTTGTTCTTGTTCTTCATCTTGTTCTTCTTGTTCTTGTTCTTCTTCTTTTTTGTTTTTTCGAGACAGGGTTTCTCTGTAACTTTGGAGCCTATCCTGGAACTAGCTCTTGTGGATCAGGCTGTCCTCGAACTCACAGAGATCCACCTGCCTCTGCCCCCCGAATGCCGGGATTAAAGGTGTGCACCACCACCACCTGGCTTTTCTTTCTTCTTGTTAAGACAGGGTTTCCTCTGTGTAGTCCTGGCTGTCCCAGAATCACTCTGTAGACCAGGCTGGCCTCCAACTCAGAGATCTGCCTGCCTCTGCCTCCTGAGTGCTAGGATTAAAGGCATGTGCCCTGATATAGGATGTCCTTCTATATATGTGTTGCTTTTTTTTTTTTTTTTTGGTTTTTCAAAACAGGGTTTCTTTAGAGCTTTGGAGCCTATCCTGTAACTCACTCTGTAGACTGTGCTGGTCTCAGACTCACAGAGATCCACCTACCTCTGCTTCCTGAGTGCTGGGATTAAAAGTGTGCACTACCACCACCTGGCTATGTGTTGCTTTTATTGGTTGATGAATAAAGCTTTTTGGGCCAATGGCTTAACAGAGGAAAGTAGAGGGGATCAGAATAGAGATAGAGAGAAAGAGTAGGCAGAGTCAAAGAGATGCCATATAGCTACCAAAGGAGGCAGATGCCATGTAGCTTCCCAAGAAGCAAGAGGAAACAAACCACAAACCTCGTGGTAAAATACAAAATAATAGAAATGGGTCAATTTAAGATTTAAGAGCGAGATAGAACAGTGTTGTAATTAACATAGTTTCTGTGTGGTTATTCTGGTCTGGGAGGCCAGGAAAGCAAAAGCAATCTTTGACCACAAAATTGTGCCTACTGTCTGGCACCACATAAGACCTAAAAAAGCTTAAAAAGGGGGGGCTTCTAGACCCACAAAAATGGGAGCCAAATAAAGCTTCTTGGTAGCCATATATTTTTAGACAGCCTATTTGCTGGCAACAAGCAGAGGTGCAGCTCCTTTAAGAGAAGGTTTCCTGACAGCATTAGCAGCAACAACTCTGTGGTTTCTTTAAGAAACTGCTTACTGGTTTGTGTTGGTGGCACAAATGGCTCTGTCTCTTTCAAGAGTTCCTGCTTGAATGAGGTTTGTGGGCAGCATGCTGCAAGTTACTTGATGACAGCATGGGCCAACTGCTTCCCAGAGTTGAGGTGGTGTGACTCTCACCCAGGAGTCAAAGAGCTGCCCATGAATGTACCTCTGCCATGTTAAAAGGCCGAGAGAGGCAGAGTCAACATTCAGGGCCACCATGACCATACTGCTTACCATTTTTAAAAAGTGCTTCTTGTCAGAAAATGATTACAGATATAATAAGACATATTTAGATGAAAAAGACCTCTGAATGAGTCACGGTGATGGATAAATGTGCATGGTCTTAAGAGAAAGAAAAGAAAGAATATAGGTATAGACAGTCATAGATTAAAGATAATAAACATTAAAAAGTAATAGAGAATAAAAAGCCAATAAACATAAAAAATATACAAAGAGTCTGGATTATATATGCTATTGTGTTTTGTTTAAATTTTTTGACTGTTAATGAGCTAACTGTAGAGAGACATTTTTCTGGGGACTGCTAAGCCAAACCAACATATATATTTTAAAGGTATCTTGAATCCAAAATTTGACTCCAAGTTTGTTGTAATTTGGAAAAGAGGTTCTGCTTTTGTGTCCAGAGAAGATGAGAACTTATGGATTTCTTCCAGGCTAATGTGGTTTGATGGAACAAGACCTCTGGAAAGGTCTCTATGAACCATAAAAATACTTTGCCCAACAAATGTCAGAAAGCAATTTGGAGAAACTACACCCACATTCCATGAATTATTGTTTATAAATGTTTATTTTCATTTTAAAAGAATTGGTTATAAAATGGTCACAGTCAATTTATAAAAAAAAGAAGGGGGGGCTGGACAGATGGCTCAGTGGTTAAGAGCATTGCCTGCTCTTCCAAAGGTCCTGAGTTCAATTCCCAGTGACCACATGGTGGCTCACAACCATCTGTAAAGAGGTCTGGCGCCCTCTTCTGGCCTTCAGGTATACAGACAGAATACTGTATACATAATAAATAAATAAAATATTTTTTTAAAAAAGAAGGGATATGATATAGAAATGAATGCTTTGCATTGGTATGGAT
>NW_026067941.1:6915438-6916760 GCF_014885135.2 Alexandromys fortis | reverse complement strand
CTCTTAAGTTATTATATTATACAAATCATTAAAATTTAATGTATAATTAAAATTCTATATTAATAGATAGTCATTTATAATAGTCAAACTTGTAGTCATGATAGGTTTTCTAGATATACAGAGATATATTTCAGCTAGATAATCTTCAACACTTCAAAGACCTATAGAATATGGCATTTAAAATGTTTTAAGAACTCAGACTTTTCTCAACAGTGAAACATGTCTGCTTCTGGCAGCACCAATTATTTCAGAGAGGTTGATGGGCATTGAAGAAAATTATTATGGAAAATTTACTTTAAATGTGATAAGGCTAGCCATTTGGAGAAGAAACTGCTCTTGTCTGGACTGCTTGACAGTATGCTGTATAAACTGGACATGTAGGACCCATAGAAAATGACTGCTGAACTTGCCTAAGGAAGGTGAGAAAGTCCTTCAGGGTTCCTGCTTCAGGAAAGAGTCTATAAGACTCAGGACTCTAAAGACTGACAAACTGCCAATATAGGCAAAACAGTATTCCAAATTTCCTGCTTCATGGAAAAGTCTGCCAGATACTATGGGCCTGTAGGCTGAAGATCTATGCCCCAAAGTTATAGAAGAACTTTGGGTGACTGTCCAGGCAGCAAGATGTCTCTATCAATTCTAGAGTTTTGGAAGTTGCTTAAATTATATTTCCTGTTTACTTAGGTAATATTATATCCTTCTGGAGTCTTTGATGGAGTTGAAGACAGATAGTTATAGTTTTCCTTAGTTATGATAAAAGATCAATTAGATATGAAACTTTAGACTCATTAAGAAGTATTGTAACAGCACCATTTGTTGAAGATGCTTTCTTTCTTTCATTGTATACTTTTAGCTTCTTTATTGAAAATGAGGTGTTCATAGGTTTGTGGGCTAAAAACTGGGTCTTCTATATGATTCCATTGGTCGACTTCTCTGTTTTTATGCCAGTACCACGCTGTTTTCATTACTGTAGTTCTGTAATAGAGTTTGAAGTCAGGGATTGTAATGCCTTCAGAAGTTCCTTTATTATATAAGATTGTTTTGGCTATCCTGGGTTTTTTGTTTTTCCATATAAAGTTGATTATTGTCCTCTCAAGATCTGTGAAGAATTTTGATGGGACCTTGATGGGGATTGCATTGAATCTATAAATAGCATTTGGTAGAATTGCCATTTTTACTATGTTGATCCTCCCAATCCAAGAGCAAGGGAGATCCTTCCATTTTCTGGTATCCTTTTCAATTTCTTTCTTCAGTGCCTTAAAGTTCTTGTCAAATAGATCTTTCACTTCCTTGGTCAGGGTTACCCCAAGATATTTTATGCT
>NW_026067941.1:6888176-6904873 GCF_014885135.2 Alexandromys fortis | reverse complement strand
TTTTCCATATAAAGTTGATTATTGTCCTCTCAAGATCTGTGAAGAATTTTGATGGGACCTTGATGGGGATTGCATTGAATCTATAAATAGCATTTGGTAGAATTGCCATTTTTACTATGTTGATCCTCCCAATCCAAGAGCAAGGGAGATCCTTCCATTTTCTGGTATCCTTTTCAATTTCTTTCTTCAGTGCCTTAAAGTTCTTGTCAAATAGATCTTTCACTTCCTTGGTTAGAGTTACCCCAAGATATTTTATGCTGTTTGTGGCTAACGTGAAAGGTGATGATTCTCTGATTTCCCTCTCTGCTTCCATATCATTTGTGTATAAGAGGGTGACTGATTTTTTGGAGTTGATCTTGTATCCGGCCACATTACTAAAGGTGTTTATCAGCTGTAGGAGTTCTTTGGTGGAGTTTTTGGGGTTGCTTATGTACACTAGTGTGGCTGGCTCCCAGGTGCCCAGGGCAATGTCCCCAGTTAGTTCCTTGGGCAGCTGAGGATAGGGAACCTGAAATGACCCTATCCTATAGCCATACTGATGAATATCTTGCATATCACTATAGAACCTTCATCTAGCGATGGATGGAGATAGAGACAGAGACCCACACTGGAGCATCGGACTAAGCTCCCAAAGTCCCAATGAGGAACAGAAGGAGGGAGAACATGAGCATGGAAGTCAAGACCACGAGTGGTGCACCCATCCACTGAGACAGTGGGGCTGATCTATTGGGAGCTAACCAAGGCCAGCTGGACTGGGACTGAAAAAGCATGGGATAAAACCAGACTCTCTGAACATGGCGGACAATGAGGGCTGATGAGAAGCCAAGGACAATGGCATGGGGTTTTGTTCCTACTTCATGTTCTGGCTTTGTGGGAGCCTAGCCAGTTTGGATGTTCACCTTCCTAGACCTGGATGGAGGAGAGAGGACTCTTGACTTTCCACAGGGCAGGGAACCCTGACTGCTCTTCGGACTGGAGAGAGAGGGGGAAAGGAGTGGGGGAAGGGGGAGAGGGGCGGGAGGAGGGGGAGGGAAATGGGAAGCTGGGAGGAGGCAGGAATTTTTTTTTCAATTAAAAAAAAAGAAGTATTGTAACTATAAATCTTGCTTTATACCTGTTTTGCTATATGTAATTTTACTATGTTAAAGTTAAAACTTTCCTTTTTAATTAGACAGAAAGGGGGAGATGATGTGAGATTTTTTTTCTATATATGTGTTGCTTTTATTGGTTGATGAATAAATATGTTTGGGAGGCTTAGCAGAGTAAAGCCAGATGAGAAATCAAAAGAGAGATAGAGAGAATAGGTGGAGTCAAAGAGATGCCATGTAGCTGCCTCGTGGTAAAATACAAAATAATAAAAATGGGTTAATTTAAGATCTAAGAGCTAGCTAGAAATATGCCTGAGCTGTTGGCCAAACAGGGTTGTAGTTAATACAGTTTCTGTGTGGCTATTTGGGTCTGGGAGGCCAGGAAACAAAGAGCAGTCTCTGAGTACATGTGCCACCACCACCTAGCTCTCCTTGATTTGTCATCTTACTCCTCTGAGAAAACTATGCACCAAGCTGGAGTATAATGCTGGATATCGGAGCATTTGCTGACTTAAGGACTCATGCTCAGGACACAAGGTTGAGTCCTAGCGAGGACTATTGCTAGGAGAGCTCCTCAAAGCCCAGAAAAGTGATGGCACACACAGAGTGATATTGAAATTTCTAAGTTGCTATTGAAACTGAAGAGGAGAGAAACAAAAAGTAGCTATGAAATAATTACATATGAAAATAAATATAACACATTAGCCTAGTTAGCTATTAGAGGATTATACCTTACATTGTGGCTCAGAAGATCAACATTCATTTAAACTGTAGGGAACACACTTAGGAGATGTATACCAGGGTACCTATGTTCAGGGGTACTAGGTACAATGTCAGCTATTTGGGAGTTTGGATAAGGAAGGGGTGATTGGGAGTTTGAGCCCAGCTTGGACAACACAGTAAAAATCAAGGGAACCCAAACAAACCTCCAGAGGCGCAGTGCTGACTTTCTCAGCAGGACATAACTGATGGGACAGAGAACTGTCTTCAGAGTTGACTCCCTGACAGCCATGGGGATTCTAGGACCTCTAGGATTGTAGCTGAGCCCAGTCATTTGCCAGCAGAAGCTGGAGAACTGTAATAATAAAGCAAAGAGCGGGAGCCGAAAGGACACATCCTATAAAGAACTTGGAGAATGTAAACAGAACAGAGTTTCCCAAGGAAGAAAATAGATGTGTGGTCAACAATGTGCAGTTTAATACATGCCTTCTGTAATGAAAGGGGATTAAAACCAGGAGCACATGCCTTTAGCTACAGTACTTGGAGAGCAAAGGCAGGTAGGTTTCTCTGAGTTTGAGTTAGCATGGTCTACATAGAGTTCTAGGTCAGCCTGGTCTACATAGAGAGTTCCAGGACAGCCAGGACCACCTAGTGAGACACTATCTGAGAAAGAGTTGGTGGTAAATAGGGAGGAATGTGTTGATGGTGCATGTGTACAACCCGAGCTCTTGAGACGCTCACTCAAGGAAGGGTAAGCCCCTAAAACCATGTTCAGTTACAGAATGAGTGACCTGAAGAGATGACCATGTCCCCTGAGTGGAGACCTCAAAACTATTCAATAATGTACTATAATAACTTTGTCAGTTCCTCTCTCCAGGTGGACACAATCTGTTTATCATCTCTGACAAGATGCCTGTTGGGAAACACGTATTGTATTGGAGGGCCACTTGTCTCTATCGCTGGGATCTAAAGTCTGAAGTCTCCTGCCTTTGTCAGCAGTAAATGCAAATCAGACCCCAAGAAGAGGCGCCTCCTCCCTCTCCCACATTCTCTTGTGTCACAGTAATCTTATCTCAGAACAATGCAACACAGGGGAAAGAGGAATGTTCCGGTGACTGTTAGGGACAGAATCAGAGCTCATCTACACCCAGAGATCTCAGGCATCTTCGCAGTCCCTAAGGTAGAGCTGGGCAAAATGCAGTCTTCAGTAAGGTGCAACTTAGCGTGGTTCGATGGGTTCTTGGAAGCATAGGTTGCCATATTTGAGATTGCCATACTTGGATGATAGGGTCTTCCCTGCTTCCATCTGAGCCTGAAGGATAAGAGCTGGTGAGTATGGAAGCAAGTTGAAACATCTAAAGTAATGACTCTACTATAGAGCAGAGGGTATGGTAGCCATGGGTGCTTCCTCTTGAGTATCTAAGGGATGGAGAACTATTTAACTATTTAACCTTTCAGTGAGCCTTGCAGCAGCTAGGATCTCAGAGAATGACTATAGACTACTACCAGGAAATAGCCGCCTATGCCCAAGCCTGAATCCTGAGGTGTGTGCTTGGCAGCTGTGGACCAATGCGTGCTTTCTTTATTCCGGTCAGTCAGCAGTCACACAGACAACAACTGCTTACAGTACTGCCCCTGGTTCACTCACCAGTCCTCTGTGATAATCCACCCAGAAAAACAAAGTGCTCGATCAGCCCACACAGCTTGACACCAGTCCCCTAAATTGATGAGAAAGAGGTAGGGAGCATGGGAGAGATCCTGGGGCAGGGGACACGTGTTCCTGAGAGTGGGAGCTAAGGGTGGTGGCATCACACGCCTTTAAACCCAGCACTCAGGAGGCAGAGGCAGGTGGATCTCTGAGTCTCAGGCCAGGCTAGTCTATAGAGTGAGTTCTAGGACAACCAGAATGATAAAGAAACCCTGTCTTGAAAAGTCAGGGGGCGGGGGTGGTGAAAGAAAGAGAGTAGGAAACAAACCCTTTGAAGATCTAGCCACTTGCTACTTCATCAAATTTTCAGAGATACAGCCGGTGGTGAAGCGTGACTTTTTTTTTAAAACTTCTATATGTTTTTTTTTATAAAGATTTATTTATTTATTATGTATACAGTATTCTCAGTACTCTGCCTGCAGGCCAGAAAAGGGCACCAGATCCCACCACAGATAGTTGTGAGCCACCATGTGGTTGCTGGGAATTGAATTCAGGACCTTTGGAAGAGCAGGCAATGCTCTTAACCACTGAGCCATCTCTCCAGCCCCTGAAGCGTGACTTTTATACCAGCTCTCAAGAGGCAAAAGCACATCGACCTCTGTGAGTTCTAGGACAGCGAGGGCTGTTACACAGAGAAACTCTGTCTTGAAAAAAAAATCAGAGCTACCTGGACATATACAATAGTTTAATAGGTAAAGGTCTGAGGTCCAGTCTAACTGCCTGAATTAGATGCCTGGAGAGAACCAACTTCTGTAAATTATTCTCCGACTCTCTCTCTGTCTCTGTCTCTCTGTCTCTCTGTCTCTCTGTCTCTCTCTCTCTCTCTCTCTCTCTCTCTCTCACACACACACACACACATACACACACACACACATACATACACACATGTCGAATAGACTGCTGAGATGGCTCAGGGAGAAGAGGAGCTTGCCTTTAAGTCTGACAACATGAGTTCAGTCCCCGGGACCTACTTGGTGGAAGGAGAGAACTGATTCCCCTACAAGTTGTCTTCTGACCTCCATGTGTTCACACATAGGCATACACACATACATAAGAAATGTAGAGGGCTGGAGAGATGGCTCCGAGGTTAAGAGCATTGCCTGCTCTTCCAAAGGTCCTGAGTTCAATTCCCAGCAACCACATGGTGGCTCACAACCATCTGTAATGGGGTCTGATGCCCTCTTCTGGCCTTCAGGCATACACAGACAGAATATTGTATACATAATAAATAAATAAATATTAAAAAAAAAAGTTTAGCCGGGCGATGGTGGCGCACGCCTTTAATCCCAGCACTCGGGCGGTGGAGGCAAGTGGATCTCTGTGAGTTCGAGACCAGCCTGGTCTACAGAGCTAGTTCCAGGACAGGCTCCAAAGCCACAGAGAAACCCTGTCTCGAAAAACAAAACAAAACAAAACAAAAAAAGAAATGTAATAAAAATTTTAAAAGTTAGCCAGGTGGTGGTGATGTGGTGATGTATGCCTTTAATCCCAGCACTTAGGAGACCAAGGCAGGTGGATCAGTGAGTTCCAGGACAGCCAGGTCTGTTCAAAGGGCTGCTTCTCATTTTCCTTCTTTCTTTCTTTCTTTCTTTCTTTCTTTCTTTCTTTCTTTCTTTCTTTCTTTCTTTCTTTCTTTCTTTTTTTTTTTTTGAGACAGGGTTTCTCTGTGTTGCACTGAAGCCTGTCCTGGAACCAGCTCTTGTAGACCAGGCTGGCCTCAAACTCACAGAGATCCGCCTGCTTCTGCCTCCCGAGTGCTGGGATTAAAGACGTGTGTCACTACTGCCCGGTTTAGGGCTGTTTCTCACTTTCTTTACTGGAAAGAAAGTAGCAGAGAGCTTGTGAGGGATCTGGTTTCTCACTAAGGACACAAACTGTGCACCAACCAGCACCACCGCCACCTTTCGACTCCACCTAGGTCCATATTCTGCGGCAATAACAAAATCCCTGAGATCAAAGTCATTTGGAATGAGCAGGAGTTATTGTGCACACAATTCCGAGGTCCCAAAGCATCTGTCTTAGGTTTCTGTTGCTGTGGGAAAATTCTGCCAAAAAAACAACTCGGGAGAGAAGGGTTTATTTTGCTTACACTTTCACATCACAGTTCCTCACTGAGGGCAGCCACAGGAAGAACGTAGGCAGGAACATGGAGGCAGGAACTGAAGCAGAGCCTTGGAAGAAAGCTGTTATTAGGCTACTGGCTTGCCCTCCATGGTACACTTCGTTTGTGTACTTATATAGCCCAGGACCACCTGACCAGGGATGGCATTACCCACAGTGAGCTGGAGCTTCCCTGCAGGATGAAACATACCCCTGGCAATGCCAAAGCATGCATGGGCAGCCCATTTTATATTGGGTTTCATAGTCTTAGTTGATAAGGATGACTGATCAGGTCCCTTCCTCAGGGAACAGGTTCCACTGAGATGCGAACTTGGATCACTGGTTTCAGAGTCCAGAGCATTAACCATTACACCACAGGAGCTGGTGCAGGATGGAATGTTGCCAGCCTCAGGAAACTGTTATATATCAAACAGTTCTAATAAGGCAAACCAGCGCAACTAGGCTCACACAGGTCAGTGTACCTCTAATGGAATTACAAATGCCATCATGGGGATCATTCTCCCTTCACATCATCACACCCTATCTTTATCAAATCCCAAATAACATTGACATATGAATTTTGACACATTATTTTTTTGGGATACAGATTCAAACTATAACAAACTAGGTTGGTGTTGCATGACAACTTCAACAGAAAAGAACTCTGGAGCAGGACGAGGCTGTGATACAAACAGCCCCTTCAGTTTGAACCATATCATTTAGAACAGCTTGTAGTATTGAAGGTGCTGGGAAAAAAAAAACTTTATGTGAACTGGGTAGTGGTGGCACATGCCTCTAATTCCAGCACTCGGGAGGCAGAGGCAGGTGAATCTCTGTGAGTTTGAGGCCAGCCTGGACTACAAGAGCTAGTTCCAGGAAAGGCACCAAAGCTACAGAGAAATCTTGTCTTGAAAAAACAAAAACAAAAAAAACTTTATGTGAGCTGGGCAGTGGTGGTGCACGCCTTTAATTCCAGCACTCAAGAGGCAGAGGCAGGTGAATAGCTATGAGTTTGAGGCCATCCTGGTCTACAGAGCAAGTTTCAGGACAGCCAAAGCTACACAAGGAAACCCTGTGTGTGCTGGGGGGGGGGGCAGGGGGTGGTAACAAGGCTTTAATCACATCCACTGAAAGAAATTGGTATTGTCTCAGGACCCCCAGGACCAAATTTTCAGCACACAGGAGATTTATTTGCTCCAGAGGGGCAAAGGACAGGGGATAAGACAAAGAGAAGAGATAGAGGACAAAGGAAAAGGGAACAAGGGGGAGGGGGAAAAGCTATTTGTCCTGGGGTGGAGGGGAGGACCAAGGACTGCCTCTGGATAGACAAATGTGGCCCAAAGGCCAATAGTGTTTATAAAGATAAAAATAAAAGGGGATGAGGTATTTAATTTTAACTAGGCATGTTAACTAGGTGAGTCAAAGGGGGCTTTTGATTGCTGCACTTTGATAGCCTCAGGAGGAAGAAGAAGTCAAATAAGGGACTAGAACTTGGTGGCTAGCTTGAGGAATGTAATCTAATGGTTTTTGGCAAGGCAGAGGGAATGGGGGAGAAGGACGAGGCCTGATGGAGTCATGCTTTTGAGCTGGCTAGAGTCCCACTTGGTGTCGCGAGCTGTTGGGTTTAGTCACTACAGTCACTGTGACTTTTCTAGCTCAAGGTTCTTTTGTGAGCAGTGCTATGAGGACTCAGTGCCATTCTCCCCAGAGAGCGATGAGTAATCAGACCAAGCAAGAGAATTGTCTTTATAATGATTCTTTATTAGTAACTTCTATATCCAATGCATGAAGGGGTTCATACTTTTAGCACGCATGGGAAGACAGTGATAGGCAACACACAATTCAGTATCACAACTATTAATCCTACTAATCCTAAATACATAAAACCAATTCCTAACCTCCATTCGACTTATCAATTATCCATAAAACACTTCTTAACCGGAATACAACTTATCAGTTAACATTTCCTAATCTTACCAATTATCCCTAAAATATCTCTTAACATTTCGCACACTAAACACATGTATTAATACATCTGTGCTTTTCTCTTAACATTTCACACACTAACACACGCATTAATACATCTGTGCTCTTCTAATTATCATTAATGCGTTAATCTCAGATTTGCAAAGTTCCATACTTGAGTGTAAATAGCATCATACAACCTGATATCCTCTGTAAAGATTCTTCAGTCTTGAAAAGGACTGTTGGGTTTCTTCAGGCTGGATACCTGACCATACTGGGTGCTTGACTGCGAAGCTCAACGTTTGACCGCATAGGCTGTGTGGTCTGGAGATATTCTGCTCTTGGGAGTCAGGGCATTCAGAGGATCTCACTACGAGGCTCAGCAGCTTGTCGGGGCCATCGTGATGGTGAGATGACTGCCTTGCTTCTGCCTCTCTTTTTGTACCCTTTCAAACCTGTCTCCCGTCCAATCCTTCTGACAGCCAGATGTCCTAGGCTATCAGTATCAACTGGACACAGAAGAGTGGGGTCCTTCTCCTGTGGCAAGATTACTTTTGTTACCAAGGTTACTGGATGCAGCCTTCCCATCTGGCAGGGCCAGATGGGTGTGGCATCCTCTATGTGGGCAAAAATGTGCTCTTAATATTTCTACTTAGTAATTTTCTACTTCACACAGTTTTCTTACTTAATTTTCTATTTTCTATATTATACTTATCCTTGTACTATAGATTTCCTGCTTTACCTACACTATAGATTCCTCTTTTTTTACTCATTCAGAGGGATCTGTTTCCATGCCCATTATAGTCCGTCCCCTGACTCTGACATGTTGTCAACATTAAAGAAATCACTAGGAGGCTCGCAGGCCTGAGGATTTACATAGGCTATGGTCGTCTTCTAAAGCTTTGTAGGCCATCTGATCATTTACTGATTTTAAATTCAAATTTCCAGGTGTGCATGCTGGTATACTCTGTAGGGTGCATCCCTTTTGGCAGTTTTTTATGCATTTTATGGGCATGAAACTAATAACCCTGCAATTCCTACTCCTCCATGTTTATATCCTTCATACCAATCCAAATAAGTGCAATATTCAAAAAACATGTTTCTAAAACTATTTTTGATAATGCTCTAATGCAATAACTTTCTAAGCTCTTAGGTGTATAAATTCTAAGTTACTCATTTTGCTATACCAATCTCTTACTAATAATGTGAATGTTCCCCGTCTATCATGTCTTATCATACTTCTGACTAATTCATAATGTGTATAATTTCCTTTACTTAAGAAAGCAAATGCCGGGCGATGGTGGCACACGCCTTTAATCCCAGCACTCTGGAGGCAGAGGCAGGCGGATCTCTGTGAGTTTGAGACCAGCCTGGTCTACACAGCTAGCTCCAGGACAGGCTCCAAAGCCACAGAGAAACTCTGTCTCAAAAAAAAAAAAAAAAAAGCAACTGATTAAACTAGCTAAAATATAAGCATATGATCAAACAGGTGTTTATGCCCTCTTTCTTTTACTTCATGTTTCATGTGCCAAACTATATGATTAAGTAATCATGCCATCAAATCTTGTTTAATACTCATAGTTCCTGAAAACATCATATTATATCTAATCTTACAAAATGACATCAATCTCTATTTATCCCTCTATCTATTCCCCATTCTATCAAACAAGTCCACAAGTGCACTCAGTATTTATTATAATAATGCCAAATTGCCCTTCTAATACCTCCTTTAGCTATTAGGTCCAAATTCCTTTTAGAGGGTCTGTTTCTTCCCATTGTGGCACCTTAAAAAGAGTAATGCAATCTTTTTTTTTGTTTGTTTATCGAGACAGGGTTTCTCTGTGGTTTTGGAGCCTGTCCTGGAACTAGCTCTTGTAGACCAGGCTTGTCTCGAACTCACAGAGATCCGCCTGCCTCTGCCTCCCGAGTGCTGGGATTAAAGGCGTGCGCCACCACCGCCCGGCGAGTAATGCAATCTTTATGCCTACACAGTCCATCAATATTTTTTTGTATCTGTGGAGGTTTCCTTTGTTTCCGAGTATATGGTCAATTTTTGAGATGGTTCCATGAGCTGCAGAGAAGAAGGTATATTCTTTCCTATTTGGGTGGAGTGTTCTGTAGATGTCTGTTAAGTCCATTTGCCTCATTACCTCCAATAATTCTCTTAATTCTCTATTAGGTTTCTGTCTGATTGACCTGTCCCTTGGAGAGAGAGGTGTGTTGAAGACTCCTACTACTAGTGTGTGTGGTTTGATGTCTGCCTTGAGTTCTAGTAATATTTCTTTTACATAAGTGGGTGCTTTTATATTAGGGGTGTAGATATTTAGGATTGAGACGTCAACCTGATGAATTGTTCCAGTTATGAGTATAACGTGTCCATCTCGATCTCTTCTGATTGATTTTAGTTTGAAGTCAGTTTTGTTAGAAATTAGTATGACCACACCTGATTTTTTCTTAGGACCATTTGCTTGAAACACCTTTTCCCAACCCTTTATTCTGAGTAGATGTCTGTCTTTGTGGTTGAGATGTGTTTCTTGCAAACAGCAGAATGTTGGATCCTGTTTTCGTATCCAATCTCTTAGCCTGTGCCTTTTTATTGGTGAATTGAGACCATTAATATTAAGTGATATTAATGACCAGTGGTTGTATATTGATATACAGTTATGCAAGCACCATTTTTAAAATATGCTTTCTTTTTTCCATTTGATATTTTTTTGCTTCTTTATCAAAAATCAGTTGTTCGAAGGTGTGTGGATTAATATCCGGGTCTTCTATTTGGTTTCATTGGTCCTCCTCTCTGTTCTTATGCCAATACCAGGCTGTTTTCAGTACTGTAGCTCTGTAGTAGAGTTTGAAGTCAGGGATTGTGATACCTCCAGAAGTTCTTTTATTGTACAGGATTTTTTTGGCTATGCTAGGTTTTTTGTTTTTCCATATGAAGTTGAGTATTGTTCTTTCGAGGTCTATGAAGAATTTTGCTGGGATTTTGATGGGTATTACATTGAATCTGGAGATTGCTTTTGGTACAATTGCCCACTGGGTGGTATCTTAAGCATAGGAAACCTCAAAACCTAACCGCACAGTGACATATTTCCTCTAACAAGGCCACACCTACTCCAACAGAGCTACACCTCCCTATGAGCTTATGGGGGCCAATTACACTCAAACTACTACATTCCACTCCCTGGCTTTTGTTAGCTTGCAACAATATCATAATGAAAAGTTCCCATAGCCTATTACAGTCTCAACAATGTTTAAAAGTCCAAAGTTCAGCCAGGCAGTGGTGTAGCATACCTTTAATCTCAGCATTCAGGAGGCTGAGGCAGGTGGATCTCAGTGAGGTTGAACCCTGCCTGTCTACAAAGTGAATTCCAGGACATCCGGGACACAGAGAAAAACTGTCTTAAAAAACAGAAAAAAAAAAAAAAAAACCAACAACAACAACAAAAAAAACCAGAGTCTTGTCTGAGATTCAAGCAATCTCAATCTCTCTTTTAATTTTTCTTTTCCTTTTTGTTTTTTTGAGATGGTTTTTTTGTGTGTGTGTAGTTGCATGCGCTGCCACCACCCAGCCCCTCATGCAATCTCTTAGCTATAATCCTCTGTAAAATCAAAATCAAAAATACAGATTAAATACTTCTGACATATAATGGCACAAAATATACATTACCATTCCAAAATGTAGGAAAGTGAGCATAGTGAGGAAATACTGGACCAAAGCAAGACTGAAAACCTACTGGGCTAACTCCAAACTCAGACCTCCATGTCTCATGTCAAATCACTCTTCAGATCTCCAACTCCTTTTATCTTCATTGACTATAATACACTTCTTTTTCTTGGGCTGGTTCCACTCCCTGTTAGGAGCTCTCCTTGGCTGGTATCCCACAGCTCTGGCATCTCTAACATCTTGGGTCTTCAAGGCAATCCAGGCTCCAACTTTACAGCTTCATGTCAGAGCGTCCAGCTTCTGGGCCTCCATTCAAGGACATCCCTGACAAGTGCCTGGCCTTAGCAGCTTTCCTTAGTCCCAGGAAGCAAATTTCATACCCCGTTTCTTTTATCCTTAACTTCAGAACCACGTGGCTGAAGCTGCCAAATTCTGCTGTTTCCTGGGGCTGGAACATGGTCCCCCTGTTCAATTACATCCTCACCAGCGTTCTGTCCTTCACAGCCTAAGCTTGCTCGTCCTGAAACTTGATCTGTAGATGACCATCCTAGCCTCGATCTCAGAGATCTGCCAGCCGCTGCCTTCCCAATGCTGGAATTAAAGTGTGCACTGCCACACCTGGCTCAAAACTTTTCTCTAATTTCTTTTCACAAGTTAGTTGGATGGGATCTTACCCTGAGGTCACTACTCCCTTTATTCCATTTCTTTCTTTCTATCTTTTTTTTTTTTTGGTTTTTCGAGACAGGGTTTCTCTGTGGTTTTGGATCCTGCCCTGGAACTTGCTCTTGTAGACCAGGCTGTCCTCGAACTCCCAGAGATCCGCCTGCCTCTGCCTCCCGAGTGCTGGGATTAAAGGCGTGCGCCACCATCGCCCGGCCCTTTATTCCATTTCTTAATCTGTTTATATCTTTGAACACAGGACTTAACTCCATTTTTTTTTCATTATAAATTTTCATTAGAGTTACCACTAATAACCACATGACACTCAAGTCTGTTTTGAGATTCCCTCTGCCAATGAAATTAATCCAAATCTCTTTACTTTAGCCTCAGGCACACTCTTTGGAAAGGGCAAAAAGCAGCCACATTCTTCACCAAAATATCATAAGAATAATATCTAGGCAACATATAAAATTCTTCTCTTCTGAAACCTCTTGAGGTAGCCCCCACAGTTCATCAAATCACACTCAGCTCCACTGTCTTCCATGCTCCCACTGGTATGGCCCATTAAAGTGCTTAACCATTCCACTGCTTTCATAATCTAAAATATGAAAGTTCAAATCCCTCTAAACAAAAGCATGGTCCGGCCTATTACAGCAATATCCCAGTTCCTGGTATCAACTTCTGTCTCAGTTAGAGTTTCCATTTCTGTGAAGAGACACCACTAGGCCAGGCGGTGGTGGCGCACGCCTTTAATCCCAGCACTCGGGAGGCAGAGGCAGGCGGATCTCTGTGAGTTCGAGACCAGCCTGGTCTACAAGAGCTAGTGCTAGGACAGGCTCCAAAACCACAGAGAAACCCTGTCTCGAAAAACAAAAACAAACAAAAAAAGATACACCACGACCACAGCAACTTTTATAAAGGAAACATTTTTTTAGTATTTATTTATTTTGTATACAATATTCTGTCTGTGTGTATGCCTGCAGGCCAGAAGAGGGCACCCAACCCCATTACAGATGGTTGTGAGCCACCATGTGGTTGCGGGAATTGAACTCAGGACCCTTGGAAGAGCAGACAATGCTCTTAACCTCTGAGCCATCTCTCCAGCCCCTAAAGGAAAACATTTAATTGGGGTGTCTCACTTACAGTTTCAGAGGTTCAGTTTATTATCATCATGGTGGGGAGCATGGTGGCATGGAGGAGACATGTGCAACAGGGTGTGGTCTGTGACACTGGGTGGTATCTTTGAAGAGTTTAGCTGGGCAATGGTGGCCTTTAAATCCCAGCACGTGGGAGGCAGAGACAGGCAGATCTTTGTGAGTTTGAGACCAGCCTGGTCTACAAGAGCTAGTTCCAGGATAGGCTCCAAAGCTCCAAAGCTAGAGAAACCCTGTCTCGAAAAACAAAAACAAACAAATAAACAAAAAAAAAACCAACAAAAACAAAAAGAAAGAAAAAGAAAAGAAAAGTTTAAATCTTCTGGTAGTAATGCCAGGTAACAAGTCAAATCAGGCCAAATTCGTTAAGTCCAGGTTAAACCTGAGCAGAGCAAAGCATCTCCTAGGTGACCCTTAGGAAAGCAGGGGAGGAATCATACGACAAATTTGGCTACTAGGTCTTGTATAGTCTGTAGGCATGGTCTTGAGCATCCCCAGGGAGGGGCTGACTTTTGGTGGGTTTTCTCGGGGATGGTGTTTGCAATGGGAGGAATGAGACCAGAGCATGGGGGAGCTAGCAGAAGCTCCCCAATATTCCAACCAACTTTTTGGGTACATATGAACAGTTGTAGGGCTTCTACCTAAACAGTCTTGAGCATGAGAAACCACAAAGGCCCGCCTCCACAGTGAAGCACTTCCTCTACCAATGCCGCACCTACCTCAACAAGGCCATACCTCTTGATAGTGCCACTCCCTATGAGCTTATTACTTCCAGAGTACCACATGATGCCTGGCAGCTTTAGCTTCTGGATCTGCTCAGCATCTTCTGAAGGTTGTAATTCTCTGCTGACTTCAACCAACAAGACACATGGGCTTCATCTATGCTGAGCAGTTTTTGGTCAACTTGACATAAATTAGGGTCATCTGGGAAGAGGAAATTTCAAATAAAAAAAATCTCCATCAGATTCACCTGTGGACAAATTTGTGGGGGCATTTTTTTCTTTTCTTGATTAATGATTGATGTGGGAGGTCCCAGTCACTTGGGTGGTACCATCCCTGGCCATGTGGTCCTAGGTTGTATAAAAAGAGCAAGCTGAGTGAGGAATGGAGAGTAGGCCACGTGTGGGACCCAACTGTGACAAGCTCAATAGAGGCTTGGGTCTCAGCAGTTTTCCCTAAGTCAATACCTGGTTGCAAGAAAAAGAAAGACAATAAACTGAGACTAACCAGGCACCACCTAGGAACAGACCATCTAAAGGAAATTCCTAACATTCCAACCATTGTAGATAGGATCACCTGCCAGCACACACCCATCACTTTTCACCAGGACACTCCTAGACACTGTCAGCCAATCAGGGGTCCTAAACCTTAGAAATCCCTCAACCCCACTTTTGCTACTATAAAAATCCAATTCTAACTGAGCTCAGAGCGATCACTTCAATACGTTGTACACACGGAGAAACCGAGTTTGCAAACTTGTGTAAGAATTAAGGCTTCTTGCTTTTATATGCAGGACTCGGTCTCCTGTTTTTTTTTTTTTTTTGGGGGGGGGGGGGGGTCGTCGACACTCTGTGACCTGGACATAACACCAGTAAGCAGCATTCTAGCTTGGTCTGTTTCAATTCCTGTTCCGACTTCACCTCCTGAAGGGTTTTAAGATATGAGCTGAGATAACTCTTTCCCTCCCTCAGTTGCCTCTGGTCAAGGTGTTATCACAGTAACCAAGAAAACCAGGATAGTGCCCGGGGCAGGCCTCCTGCTCTCCGTCCAGGTCCAGCACTGTGCTTTTGCTGACTTAGTCTTCATGAAAGAATGAAGTTGCTCCCTCAGACCCATTTCCTTCCTTCTCTGGCATCTCTGATATTCTACTCAGGATCTGCCCCTCCCCATGCACCCCTTCTTCTTCCTCCTTTTTCTCTTACTTTTATTCTTCCCCTTCCCCTTGCCCTTTAGCCCATGCTGTCCCAGAGTTTCCTATGTAGTCCAGGCTGACCTCAGTCTCCATCTGCCTGCTGATGTAAAAGAAACTCAAAGACAAAGAATTGATGTTATAAAGGACTTACTAACAGATTTGCTTAGAAGACACAAAATCATACAAAGGAGAATTTAGTCAAGGGAATGTTGCCTCTAAAATACCCCAAAGATGGACTGGAGAGATGTCTCAGCAGTTAAGAACACCATCTGTTCTTCCAAAGGTCCTGAGTTCAATTCCCAGCAACCATATGCTGGCTTGCAACCATCTGTAGTGAGATCTGGTGCCCTCTTCTGGTCTGCAGACACACATGCAGACAGAACACTGTGTGTGTATATATATAATAAATAAATCTTTAAAAACAAAAACTACCCCAAAGATAAGTAAATGCATGTCAAAAGCCAGCTTCGACAAAACACGTTTGTTCCATGGATTAGAATTATTAGGCAAAAAGAACAGAGATATAGAAGAAATAAGAGACAGAAACACAGAATAGTACTGTAAGGGACATTCAATGAATACTGAATTTGCCTCATTTAGTTTCCACACTCTTAAATACTTCACTCCAAAAAGGGGAGGGGGCGAGGCCACAGACTTCATTAATGTGACACAAGGAATAGACTTGATGTCTTCAACCTTTGGCCCACCTGGGCCAAGTGGAGCAGATCCACTTGTACACTGAAAGTACTAATTAACCACACCTTTAGTCAGAGTTGCTCCTTTGTAGCCACACCTCTTTTCAACAACTTAGGGGGAAGCTCAAACTCTTTGACCTTCAGATAAGGTAAAATGGACTCACTTCTCCTAATAAACGCTATCCAGGACTAGTAGAGATGGGTAAAATTTAAAATGTTAAAATGTAAATGTTTGCTGGGCGGTGGTGGCACACGCCTTTAATCACAGCACCCGAGAAGCAGAGGCAGGCGGATCTCTGTGAGTTTGTAGTCAGCCTGGTCTACAGAGCGAGTTCCAGCAGCCAGACTTGCAGTCTCCTGTCTCTATTTAAATTGTTCAAGGTGTCACCTGAGGCTGGGATGAGAGATTTAAGGATGCTAGTGCTTGAGGAATGAATATGCCTAAGGTGCATGTCAATTAGTAAAACCGTCTATTCAAGGCCCACTTTTCCTTGGGAGTCAGCCCCAGTTGGACCTTGAAAAACAAAACAAAAAAAAGGCTTATTTTATATATGCATACATGTGTCCTATGTGTGAAAGTATGCCACTGGAAATCAAACGCAAGCTGGTCCTCTGCAGGGGCAAGAAGCACTCTCAACTGCTAAGTTATCTCCCCAACAGGACTCTGTTCCTTAATCTCCTTGATCTGTTTGGAGAAGAGCCACTGATTGCCTGATGTGGGTTCTTCCAGTGTGTTGTGCTTTCTTGGCTGTGGGTGGCTTAACGTTGTGGGTTTGGAAGACTAGGATGTCTGAAAAATCAATGGCCACTGAAGCCAACCAGAGGCTTGGTTTGTTATCTTAAGCTCAAGAAGAATAAGGAAATTCGGAAGGGGTGAGTAAAAAGACCTTTCTCTTTCTTTCTTTCTTTCTTTCTTTCTTTCTTTCTTTCTTTCTTTCTTTCTTTCTTTCTCTCTCTCTCTCCCTCCCTCCCTCCCTCCCTCCCTCCCTCCCTCCCTCTTTCTTTCTTTCTTTCTTTCTTTCTTTCTT